>NC_056743.1:23545605-23845605 GCF_019279795.1 Protopterus annectens
CTGATTTCCCCAATTTGCTGCCATTACCACCATCTTCTCCATGGTTTCATCATGTGCCTAGTTGCATTCCTTTCTCCTGTCCTTTGCTTTGAAGTTTTCTGGCTCCAGAGTCTGCCTGCTGCCACATCATCACATACAGCAGCACGGTGATCCGATCCCTCCAGCCTGTTTGCTAATATGGTCCATCACCAGTATGAACAGTGGGCTCAGAGCCAGACCTGTGTCTACCACACCCTGCAGGAACCCCTCTGTGGGCACAGACACTGCCTGTACTTGAGTCATTGGGTTCTTGTACATAGCCTGCACTAATTCTACCAATGTTTCTGGGACTTAAAACTACCACAGTACTGCCCAGATCAGCTTTCTTGGGACCTTGTCATATGCTTTCTCCAAGTTTAGGAATGTGATTGGACTCTCTAATCATCTCTAGCTTCTTCTCAAGTATCATCTCTAATTTAAACAACAGGTCAGGTATTCATGATCTGAATCCATATATCTGTCTTACGTCTACTACTCTAGTATCGTTTATCAACCTCAGCTTTTTATACAATGTGATAGGAGTTTGATGCCTCTATTACTGCCCACAGTTGTGGATGTCCCCTTTGTTCTTGTACACTGTATGAGTATACTTATTCTTCTGTCATCTGGGATAGCATGCCTTTCTCTCCACATGGTATTAGTACCCTCAGGATCCATTCTCCCCATCTCACCCAGCATCTTTTGATTTATAAGATGCTGGTGTTATATCTTCAACTTAACTTTCTGACAAAAGTGTACAACATCTATAAGTGTTCAATATTCACAAATGACATGTAATTATTTACAAAATTCCAGATAACCCGTGCTAGCAGCATCCTTTGTCACACCTTTCCACATCCTCATCCATCTTATATGACTTGTTGGGTCTTCGAGCCAGCTGCTCGAATAAATACAACTCAAGAAAAAACTAATGCTCTAGCCTTAGGCCCCGTTACCACACACAATGCCTGGTTTGTGGCTTCCTCAGATAAAGTTGCTGACCTCAAACTACAGAACCCTACATACCTCTGGAAAACGGGTCCTCAGGCCTAGGTAAAGGAAGTTGGGGCAGGGAGGATGTCATATCAGATGGATGGGAAGAGATCCAGCATTATAGTAGAAATACATCATAGCTATGCATCAAATTCAATCTGATTTGGGGTCAGGTTCAAAAGCACTTACTTTTCTGAGGTAGCATGAGACCTGTTGAGATAGTGACCCCAAGGATGCTCTAGATCTTAAAATGACAGTGTAGCTTATAATTTTATTTTGTCACAGTGCACATGCTTTTTATGGCTGTTATTGTATCTTAAATGTCTACTTCTTAATATTTAGTAAAGGCATATAAGGATGCCCATGCAGCTGCTACTGGAAATCTCATCCACCAAGAGTTCTGAAAAGAAGAGGCAGCAGGGTCTTGACCACTGCCCTTTCAAAATGATAAGGAGGATGATAGCTGGAAGTACACTGCGAATTATGCAATTTGAAATCTTTTTGGAAAAAGTAATCTGAAAACTTTCAAACCCAATCTATTTGGGAATAAAACAAACAGCTGAAGATCTTTCGATTACTTTGGTTCTAAGAACGAAGCATAATTGTTCATCAGTGAGAAGCAAATATTCTCCTCTGTTGGATTCTTTGGGAAAGAACAATGAAATTAGTTGGATGCAGCTTGGGAAGAGACTGGTGTGAAAACAGACTTCATCTTTGTGAAAATGAATAAAGTTAGGTGGTGCAGAACATATATCAAATTCTTGCTGATGTTATAATCACAAAGGAATAAGGTCTTCCAAGCAAATTATAAAGTGGTAGATGCTTTGATTCAAAGGGAAGCCTTTGTTAAGGGCACTTAAAACTGAATTCTCAAGGAAGAACTGGATTTCCTTAATTGGGGGCAGAGCCAGGACATGCCATAGAAGGCCATACAAGACTTGGGAGAAGTTATTGAACGAACCCAAAGCTTTGGCAAAAGAGTGAACTGGTGCTAGTTGCACTTAGTTGAACATCCTAGAACCTTACCGAAAAGGGTGAGAGAAAGAAGCACCTGATGAATGGATGCACTGGACTGGATTAATTCCCCGAGCAGTTCTCAAGTTGCAAAATGTAATCACTTCTTGTAAATGTTATGAGTAGAAGCTACAGGAGACGAAGCAATACAGACTACCCCTTGACAGAATGAAAGGTCTCCTGACCTCTACTGGAACATGCAGTTACTTTGGGGCTGTGGATATCTGGGGTGGGCAGCAGGAGAGATTAGGAAAAGAAGATCCTTTTGGGGATCCAATTGTACAGGGCTCCTGATGTGAGTTGAAAGGGGTACCAGATCTGCCCTTTGCATCTGATTGCTTCCCAAGATAAATCTGAAATCAAGGAACACAGAAAAGTGTACAAGAAGCCCTGGTGGCCACTGTCTGACAAAGTCTCTCTGGAGCCTGCCTTTGGAGGCAGGACTAAAGTATTTGCTGCACTTGCTGTTTGTGGGGAGGCAAAAGATTTGCTACAAGGAAGTCCCAGCAGTGAAGTATGTGATGAGCCACTTGTGGTTGAGACAGTGCTCGAGAGGTGATCTGTGAGGCTTACTGTTGAGACAGATGGCAACGATCCTGAGATGCGCATTGCTGTCAATGATGTAAAATGATTGCCATTGCCATATTCTCATGGCTTCTCAGCATAAACAGAGTAGATTTGGTTCTTCCTTGACCCCATTTGATGCTTTAAGCCACAGTCATACTTCTTGCTGGAATCAAGTAAACGTCACAGTGCAGTTTATACTGGTAGGAGGACTAAAACACTGATGTGAAGAGTGACATCCTGGTCTGGTGTTTGTTGACCATTCTCTCATGACAATGTGCTCCCCTGCCTCAGGAGGAGAGACATCTATGGTCACTGTGGTAAAATCAGGACAAAACAAAAGGCCTCCCCTGTAACAGTAGGGATGTCAGCCACCACAACCTCTTGAAAATCTGTGATATGAATGAGCAATGATAGAGGTTCTCTAATTTGCAGTCTCATTGGTCTTGAACAGCCACTCTGAATCCTCGAGCAGGACTTGGTTAGGTATACCATAAGCTGTGATCAAATCGACCATGTGATATAAATAAAAAAAAAAAGCCTGTAAAAGAAAAGTATAAAAGATTATTTAGCTATGTTAAAACCTTATAGTACAAGCAAGACCTGAGTAAATTAACATCACATATTCAGACCACAAGGGCTTGGCCATTCTTCTAGTGGATAAATATTTGCTCTAACCTTACTCCTTTCCATCCCCCACATTTCTAAATCAATGCCCATTATTTAACCCCAAGTTCGAAAAAATACTTGTAATGCACTTTTTTTGGGGCCAAACACTACTTTTATAGGGACGGCCCCAACAATCTGGGCTGCCTGTTGGCCAACTAAACAGATAATAAACCCCTATAGCGGCTATTCAAAATCAGTCTCCTAAAGAGGCTATGTGACAAACAAATAAGAAGATAGCAAAATATGGTGTGTACATACCTGCATAAAATGTAGATGTTCAAGTGTATTCACTGTTGCAGTCATCACATTTGCGTTATCCCTGCCGGGGTGACCTCAGTGTTACTGGTCTACCAGAGGCTTAGTATTTTCTGCATCAGTTGCTGTCGCTGGGACTGATGTCCAGATCATCAGTGTTATAAATTAAAGGCAGTCAGATTTTCCGTACATCAGTTTTCTTGCCCTAATTGTCAGGGCTTCCCAAGAGACTAAGTTATGGTGGAGCACCAGTAAGTAAATGCCGGAAATCCTTGTAAGGATGAAGAAATTGAGAGAGAGGAGACAGGGGATGGGGCAGGGAAATAGGACTAACAGTGAAATGGCTTTCGAACATCTATCTACATTTTATGGTGGTGCTTCTTTAACTGTATGTTCATGTGTCACCGTTGCAGTCATCACATTTGGGTTGATTCCCAAAGCTGAAGAAAGTTGGAGGCAGTCAGGGGAGCTGAGGCTGGCTGAGATGCCTGCAGACTGCTGTGTAAGCCTGCACTGGATTTTGGAAAGATGGGCGGAGTGCGGCTGTGTAGTGAGAAGGTGAACAGATAATGTTGCAGCCTCAGGATGTCTGGTGGGGGACCCCTCTGAGGAAAGCTGCAGAGGTGGAGGTTGCTCTGGTGGGTAATGTCCTGACCTTGCCAGAGTTTCCCATGCTGCTTGTAGAAGTGGATGCAGTGTTGTATCCCATTTGGAAATGGTTTGTTTGGATATGGCCTTGCCCTCTATCTGGCTGACAACATGATCAGTCTTCCTAAATGATTTAGTCCTGTCTAGAGTAGGTCTGAGCTGTCTGTGCACATCCCTGAGGTGCAGAATCCTTTCCAGCTTGTTTTGTGGGGTGGGAAAAAGGTTGGGCAAATGAAAGGATTATTAGAGTTGAGAGCCACACACTGGACACCACTTTTGGCATGAAGGATAGGTTAAGAATCCTGTGGAAGACTCTGTCGGCATGACCCATTAGTGCTTCAGCTCAGATATAGCTGGTGATGATGTGAGAGCTGTCTTGGGAACCTTAACTCTGCTGATTTTTGGTTCAAAGTGGGGGGCAGGAGTGACTTTTCAAAAGCAAAGTTGGGTCCCAAGCTGGGTGGAGCCTTTCTCTGGGTGACCTCAGGTTTGTTAGCCTCTTAGGAACTGTTTGATGACAGGGTGGGAGAAAAGAGGTGGCTCTGTGCTGAAATGAGCAGAGATGTAGGCATGGTTTTGTGGAAAGAGGATAGACACCTGTGAAATGGGTCAGCTAGGTAATCCAAGATTACTGAGTAGGGAGGGCTGTACTGTTCGGCTGGCAGCTAGAGATCCAGTTGCAAAAACCTTTTTCTTGTCAGCATAAAGACTTTCTAGTGCTAGACATCTGGCTCATGTACTTAACATCTAGAACATGTTTGCTTAGATTGGCAACATAATGCAGTGAGTGGGGAGTAAATAGGCTGCCCAGGCAGTCTGCAGTGGGGTCATGAATTCTCATTCACTGGGTCAGAATGTTGGGATCAAGGGAGATGCCATGGTGGCAGTGGTGACAGGCTGCAGCAGAGGTATTCAGCATGCAGTCTGGGGCAATCAGGTTGTCATGGTTTCCTCATATTTTGGGCAGTACCCTTATGAGCAGTGGGGGAGAATACATAAGACAGAGATTGACCAACTGGAGGGATGGATCATCCACTTTCCAGGCCTTGCTGTGAGGTTCCTGGTGCAGTTGCTAAACTGATGATTTGGGTGGAAGCAAGGGGTCCGACACTGGGTGCCCCATTTTCTGGGTTACAAGGTGAAGGTTCTGTGGTCAGCTGCCTCATTGTGGGTCCCAGGGTTTCTGTAGGTTGTCTGTAGAGGTTTAGAGACTAAGGTTGTGCTAACAACATGGTTGTCTGTGGGGCCTGAGGTCTGTGAGTACAGAGAAGTGCAGTGAGGTCCCACTCCCTGCTTGTTGATATACCACATCACAGTGGTTTTGTCTGAGGCACCAGGAGAGTGGGGGTCTGAAGGCTGTCAGAGCTTGGCTGAACAGCTACAGTACAGTTGTGTACCTACCATAAATGTAGATGTTCGAGTGTTCACTGTTGCAATCTGTTCGCAGGCGAAGGTTAATTTATATAATGTGGATGATGATGACCGATGCTCGCTGAGAAAGGACGAACTCGAGTTGAGCGATGGCGGGGCCTGCTGGGCAGTCGCGGTTCTCAGTGGCCTTCGCGCCCTGATGCCCGCTACCTGAGGCCACAGGCGCTGCTCCCGTGGAATATTCTGGGCCTCTGGATCTCCAAGGGTGGACGCACCGAGCTATTCCTCAGATGGGTCAGAGCTGCTGGCGGGCGCCGGCTTCTGGGGTGTTTTCAAGCCTGCACAGTTGTATGTCAAGCCAGGCAGCCTCAGCTTCCAAAATACCAAGGAATAAAACAGCTCTAAAGACAAAGAAACAAGTGCAGCATTTTCCTGGACGACTTTCGCCTAAACAGGTGTACAATGGCCGAACCCCCACCAATTACTTTGATCAGGGTTCACGCATCACCTCTAGAGGCCTAGAGCAAGAGACAGAATATGACTCTTCTAGGTCAAGTTTCTATCTCTGGCTCTCTTCTGAACAGGATACTCTCTTCCTCCCCTATGAGAGTTCTGATGCTGAAAAGGTCTTTTTAGCAGCCTCTCCTCTAGGGATTATTCTTTTGAAACCTTGCATACCATGAGAGTATTTTCACTGGGAGGTCAAGATTACTCAGAGATCTAAAGGCTCAGAGACTTTCTTTTACTACCCCTCAGCATGGACAAAGCACTATTCCACCTGTTCTAGACATTGTAGATGATGTATATTTTCAGAGTCGGCCTGTCTCCTGACTCTTTACCCCCTACCCTGATAAGGCCAGACAGATACTACGGTTTCCAGACTATCATAAAATTTCTATATAAAAACCTGCTACTGACCCAGAAAAGTACAGTTGTGTACACTTATAAATGTGAATGTTCAAGTGCATTCTGTGCAGTGTCTTATGGAGTTCTTTCACCGGTAGGCATACTCTGATTAGCCAGAATCCCAATGTCTGGGTCGCGTCCGGCTGTACTCACCCTCCCTGATGTCCAGTGCACGGGGTACAAAGCTCCCAGCAGTGTGTTCTCCAGTTTTCTTGCCCCAGATCTGGGTGCCCAAAAGTAGGCAAGTAAAAATGTAACATGTGACCTGTAGCAAATACACCTCAGAAAGAAGGGTGAAGCAGGGAACCACCAATAAAGTATGGAGGACAGGAGGTGCGATCAGCAGACTGCAACAGTGAAGAACACTCTGCATCACATTTATGGTAAGTGTACACAACTGTACTATGTTCGCCGTGTTCACTCAGCTGCAGTCATCACTGTAGAGTTGAATCCCAATGCTGAGATAAAGGGTGGTGGTTATTGAGTGAAGGGGTAGCTAGAAGGCCTTACCAAGACTGCAAGCAAAGCCTGCCCTGTAGACTTAGAATAAAGAGGAGATTATAGTGCTTGAAAGTATGCACTGAACTCCAAGTTGCAGCTTCAAAATATCTTTGGTAGGGACTCCACTGAAGGCGGCTGGTGGCAGCGGCTCTGGTAGAGTGTGTCCTAATATTTCCTGGGATTGCTTTCCATGATGAGGTAACAAAATCGGTCCATAGGCAATCATTTTAGAAATGGTCTGTTTGAAATACTTTTGCCTTGGGAATTTGCTCAGAAACAGGCAATTTGTTCTGTTTCCTGGTAACTCATGGTTCTGGCCAGGTAAAAGCGAAGCTACCTGTATGCCGTCAAAAGAATACAGATCCTCTCCCCTTATTTTGTGGATTAGGAAAAAATTGCTTGAGTGAATAGTTTGGTTTCATCACTTTGGGCATAGTAGGGTTAGTCCTCAAAACCCTGTTCTGATGAAAATAATGTAAACTCCCACAGCCATGAGCGGCACCTGTAACTCCGAGACTTCTCCTGGACGAAGTTAAAGCCAGTAGCGATAACAGTCTTCCATGATAAATACTTTATGATCGTGATGCGTGCGCAGGTATTCCTCAGCGAAGGTAAGCGATGGTACCAGGACATATCTGGAGGTCCCAGGCAGGAATGGGTGGAGTCTAGAGGCATTAAATTCTTTGCTCCTCTGAGATATTGTTTCTTGGTGAAGTGGATGTGAAAAAACTGAAGGATCTGTGTTATAATTTATTGCAGAGATAGCTGAGGCTACAGATGTATTTTTTATGAAAAGATAGGCCACATATGCAATCATGATACTGTTGTGGCTAATGTAATTAATGGAACAGGTCTTGGAATGTGAGATCTGGTTCCTGAGCATGCATTCTCCAGTAAGTGCAAAATCTTCCATTTGTTTTTCATAAGATTTCCCTCAGTGCTTGGCCTCTCTGGCCTTTCTAAGATAACATCACCCTGTTTGGAAAGCGTGGGATTAAATTAAAGACGCCTGGAAATACTTGCAGACCGCTGCAGTTCTGATATGAGTACAGGACCCTGGCAACCTCGACGTCGGAGACAAAGATTTGGAATCTGAGGTATAAACTTCCGCAGGGACCTGGATAGATTTATCAGTGTTGAGTAACCAAAATTGTTGAGAGCGTACGTCCAAAATTCGGGCTAGAAGATCCAGCTGGTTTGTCCTGCTTTGTTTTAAATAACACCCTTGGTAGAAAGTGGCGATGGTGGAAAGGCATACTCGAGGTTCCTCCAACTAGATAGAGAGAGATCCACTTTTCTATAAGTATTTTGTAGCGATATGTCTCTTATAAAAAGTCTAACTGATAGTTAGTGGGGAGATGCAAATAGAGTCCATGTTCGGCAAGCCTACAAACTGAGCTGTAATTATCTTGAATATTTGGGTAGTCTAGCATCCACTTGTGGGTCTGACCGGGTTTTCACTCAGGCTGTTCGTTGAAAGAGTGTTTTGTTTCCCTGGCAGGAATTGAGCTTGTAGGTCCACTTTTGCAAGCTTAAGTGCTGTGTTCCATAGGAGTCATGGCTGGTCTGCAAAAGAGGGGTAGCGAGTATGAACTCCCCTTGTTTGGTTTATGTATACACTACATAATCTGTGCGGGTGTTTGTCTGTCCGGTGATCAGTAGCCGCCCTGGCCGTAAGGTCTGAAAGCCAAAAGAGGCAAGAGCATTCTGCACAGCTAACATCTCTTTTAAATTGATACGGTGAATGCTTCTCTGAGTCCCTCTGTTCAAAAACCTTGCAGGCCTTTTCCCCTGCAAAGTGGGCTCCCATGCATAATCCGGCTGTCAGTTGTCGCTTGGTAGACTGAAGGCAGACTGGTTTCCCTTTCGAGTTTTGAAAGACATGCCGGGCAGCCTGGCCGGGTCCTTTGCAGGCAGGCAGACCAGCAATCACGGTTTCCGGGCTGTGACAATGCTGGGACCATATGCTTTTAGAGTACCATTGTTAGATCTTCCTCATATGCAGTTTTGCATATGTTATGAAATGAGATGCAGTAATATATGGCCAAAGTTTGCAGGAATTTCCTTGCAATTGGCTGAGGCATGCGTCTGGTATTTTGAAAGTGAAACAACTGGTTGTTTTTCTGGCGTCTAGCGCCGAATGCCATCTGGGTTGTTGTGTTTAAAGCTTCAGGAGATTTGTTATCTGCCTTCGAGTGGGTGCTGCCAATATGGGTGCCAAATTTGACTTTTGTGGATGTTTACTGGTGGATCTGGAGTACCTTTGAGTAGATTCTGAACAAATTCCAGATTGCTGGAGTAAAATGTCCTTGCTGTCTGTTCGTTTTGAATAAGGCAGTCGCCCGTGATGAAGGTAAAAGATTCAATTCCTTGAGTCTGCAAGTGGCCATTACAGGTGCTAGGTTAACTTGCGGCCAAGACCTGAGAACATTAGACAAGCTTGGGGAAAGGCAGCCGCATGAGAGGAATTAGTAATGTTTGAGCAGCTACCTTTCTGGAACTTTTCGAGGTATCTTCTGCAACCTGTCCAATACGCGAATGTGGGCAAAGCCTCCTTTAGAGTCTAATGGGTCACCATCCATGCATTTTGCTCAGCTTGTTGGCAGGAGCTTGCTGCAGAGTAAGCATTCTTAGCGGAATTTTGGTATCTCAGGAAAGTATTTAAGAATGACGCGATCCAGGATGGGTCTCCAAGTATTTTAACTTTCTGGGAACTAGAAAGAGTCTTGAATAAAAGCCTTGTTCCACATTCTCGCGAATTTGGGAGACCGTGTTCTACTGGCCCTCTGTATGAGGACCTCACCTGTTTAAATACCTCTACCCATTGAGTGCCTTTTGGTCAGGTCTCGGCCATCCGTTTGAATTTTGGTAAGGTGTGAAAAGCGGGAATCTCTTGGTAATCCCTCTTAAAACCGCAAATCCAGAACTCCCACTTTCTTGGGTTATGTAAGTCCAATTGATGAAAAGAAAACTTTTCCTCAGGAGCTTCCAGATGGTTCTGGAAACTTATGCAGGGGAGTCATTGAGTTTTCTTTATAAGGTTTGAGACCATATTCTTCTCACCTGAGGTGGAAGCACCTCCTGTTCATGAAGTCTAGAAGGGTCATGTGCTTGGGTTTACCCTCCCTCTGAGGCGCCTATACCTACCAACCTCTGGGGCTGTCGGCCGAGCTGGGAAAGTGACCAATTTTTAAGCCAATTTATACTAAATCTTGGAGGCTGAACTTTTAAAAATCCTTAACCCGTATATTGTGGATTTACCTTATCCTCCATTTCTTTAGTAACCTTTGCTTCCGGTAATATAGACCAAACATTACATTGGAATGCGTATGAACAGGAGCATCAGTAATGATTGCTTCATAATCATGAAATTTTGTTGCTTTAATCTATAAGTGATACCTTCTAATGACCCCTGTGCCAGTACGCAGCTGCCAAAGGGCCTCAAAACTGTCAAAACCACCTATTATAAGGTGAAAGAGAAAGTTTCCCCACCTGGCTCCAGTAGCATGCATCAAATCTTGTAATTTATTGTGTCTGCACATGCAGAAATGGCACACAGTTGCATTTCATAACAGACCAAAGGTATTGCTGATGTTTCAACATATGAGTGACAATTTAAAGCCCTAATAGATAAGTAGCGAAGTGCTTGCACTTTTGCCCATCTCAAGCTCTAGAATCTATATCAGCGAATAGGGTTCTATATGATGGCAACCTTAACTTACCCTTAGGACCCTGAGAAATGGTTTCTGGATCAGCAACAGGATTTTAAATGAGAAACTGGTGGAGTCAAGGACTCTGTAACCCATCTGTCAGGCTTAAGGGCTGGAGGAAAGGTCATGATTAAATTAGACTCAGAAAGACATCTGTCCTGTCTCAAATAGGAGAATAGCCCAGGGATCTGTGTTTGAGGGAAGAAGAAAGGACATCTAAGCCTTCTCTTAGATTCAGACTATACTGTCCTTCTCAATGAAAATGTTCCCTCATGTCGCCCAAAGTTTCCCCAAAGAATAATCCTCAGGAGGAAGCTGGAGGAATGGTTCTACTCAGCATCAGAATCCTCATTAGGAGAAAAGTATAATCCTGTTCAGAGAAAGACACTGAAGAGATAGATGCCTGGTCAAGTTCATAATCCAATTCTTATCTTGGCCTTTTGTCTGGAGGAGGGATGGGAACCCTAATCATAGTTAGCAAGTCCTCAGCTATTTTTTAAGCATTGTTTTTGAGATTTAGGTCCCGAGGGGATCAGAGGAGCCTGGGCTTGGTCTTTGTTTTAGAAAGGAGTCTTTGCCTTTACCTGGCTGCGTGGGTGCAAAACCTCGGAAGCCCGGTGCCGGCACAGTGACTCGGACCCATCGAGAGCATTATCGAAGGTCCTGCACCTGGGTATCCGAGGCCCTAGTTGGCTTCTCACTTAAGTCCGTTTGACCGGCGGGTCCTGTAATGGCTGACATTGAGGGGAGCTGCAGTGCCTCCACTGATGGCCCGAACCGGCAACTGGCACTGGTGTAAACAGTCGCCAGTTTGGACCTCGGGAGGCCTCTTATCCTGCAGCACATGAACTCCGGTGGTCAGGCGTGTCAGCGACATGTTATAATTAAATGCGCCTCCAAAGTAATGAAGACTGGTGTATCTCCAAACACAATAATGCGATTGATTAAATCTAGCACAAAACCCGATAACTAACTCTACGTTGTGGTCAGGGCCTAGACAAGAAATACAGTAAGGTGAAAATCCTTATGGTATTTGCTTCCCACATGAAATACAATTATTAACTTTTTTGACAACGGGCTGGGGCAAGAAAAAAATTTCCCCCACGGGGTACTTAGCTTTGAAAAGAAGGGCATCTCTTTGGTATGAAGCACCAAAAAGTAACAGGAGTCAACCGACCCGGCGCAAACTAGCTTCCACCAGCGCAGCAGAAAGACCGGAACGTAGGCGTGACTTGGGGCTTTGTGCCTAGGCACTGGCGTCGCGGAGGTGAGTACACAGCTGGCGCCCGGACCCAGACTTTGGGATTCTGACCGACCGAGGAGCTGCCTGCCCGGCAGGAGAAGAGACCCTACAGTGATGACTGCAACAGTGAAACAGTGAACATCTATCTCAGGGTCCCAAAGGCATCAAGGCTGCAAAACCCTGTCCTCTGACAGGGATTATGGGGCACTGTGGACAGATGGGGGAAAAAAGTTTACCTTCTGCTACCTTGGCTGTAAGGTTGGTATCAGTTCCTGCTCCAGTGGCTCCGGATATCTGAGAATAGTTTCTGAAGTGTACAGCCGCCCAGTATCCAGAGGCCTGAAGTCGGCTCCCGCGTGGGGGAGTCGGAAGCGTGTGTGGTGATGAGCATCAGAACAACGAAAGCACCTCACACACAGAACGGCGACTGGCCTGGCGACTCGTTGTGACTTTTTGGACTTCAGTTCTGTCCTTTTCCTCTTGTGTTTTTATAAACTCCGGTGATTGGCTGTTTCAGCGGCATTATATAACAAATCTTGACCCAGGGTGTGTGGCTACCGCTTAGTGAAACACAATAGACATCATCTCTTTTTGGTTGTGCAGATGTATTTGGTTTAGGCTCAACTGGGCCTGATCACCTGCATCTAGGTGCTGCACCCCAGGCATAGTCTGATGCATCTGTGGTGAGGTCTGAGGAGGCATGAGGTTGTGAGAAGGGTGGTCCATTGTTGTGATGAGCCAACACGCTGTAGAAAATCTTTCCTTAAAGAAGGTATCAGTGGTACAAAGAGTTTCGAGCTTAAGTGTACGACACCAAGGCTTTTTTTGGAGTATATTGTAGTTTCCTTATATACGATCTGTATATGGAATGAGTAGAATGCAAGATGCCATAGATCCCAGAGCTTTCAAGTTTTCCTTACTTCGGATAACTTCAGGGTCTGGGTGGCTATTCGAGGAAGTAGGTTGTCAGGTAGGTTTGTTTTCTGGCGTAAGGAATGCTGCATCTGGGATGCCATGTCCGGAAGCTTGATCTGAATACAATCTTTGCGTGGGTACAAGTTTGGTTCTTTTTAACAGTATACCCAGGGGAGGTCAGTGGGTCTTTACAAAGGTGGGTGCCTTAGAAGCTTTTCTGACTGTCTGCTGAATCAGGCAGTCATCTGAAATATGAGTATTTGAATATTTATTTTGTCTCATAAAAAAGCAATACCAAGCGGGGCAGGCATTTTGTAACTCTCTAAGGAGCAGTGGATAATACGAGGAGTAGGGGCCGGTGCATTGATCCTGCCTGAGCGTGAATGTTCTGCAGATTCTAGTTGGGATGTGTAGGTAGGCCTCTTTTAGGTCTAGGAGTGACTAACCAAGTATCCTTGGAGAGCATAGGTAGAAGTTGCTGGAGGGTGAACATTTTAGTTTTGGTATCACCAGAAAAGTGTTTAAGAATGGAAAGATCGGATGGATGCCAGGTGCCCTCTTTGGGTACCAGGAAAAAGAGTCTGGAGTAGAAAAGTACAGTTTTGTACCTACCATAAAATGTAGATGTTGAAGATCCACACTGCAGATCGCCCATGGGTAGTCCAACTGTCCTCAGTGGCCCAGTACAAAGTATTAGGCTGGCGTGGTCAAAGCGCCTAAAACTGACATCAGGGCGTCAGGGTGCAAAAGCGCATGACGGCGATCGTTTCCTCAGTCTTTTCTTTTGAATCGAAGGCCCCCATAAAGAAAGGCCAAAGCCAAAAACCAGCAAAACTAACCAACCACCCGTGCGCTAACCATATTTACAATAGCAACACGAATCGCCTGCACCCTACAACAGAGAGGAGGGAGGGTAGAATTGGACTGCAGCAATGTGGATCTTGAACATCTACATTTTATGAGTAGGTACAAAACTGTACTATATTTCTTCATCTCACGTGCCGCGGTCGCTATGGTAGATCCCAAAGCAGAGGTGAGGAGGATGGCAACCTTATAAGGCATTGGGGCTGCCAACATGCCTGTAAGGTGCAGTGGCAAATCCAGCCCTAGATTTGAGAGTGAAATTGGGTGGTGATGTAGAAAGTATGCACTGAACTCCAAGTAGCTACCTCCAAAATATCTTTAGCGCCACACATAGCTGTAGAAAGTGGCAGTAGCCCTAGTGGAATGAGCCCTAATCCCAGCTGGAATCTCCTTACCATGATGGGAATAACAAGCAATGCAGCAATCCATTTTAAATAGTTTGAAACAGGTTTTAGCCCTGTGACCCAAGCAAAAAGAAACAAACAACTGCTTTATGAGACTGCCCTGAACCCTTTAGTTCTGCTCAAATAATATCATGACTGTCTGTGTATATCCAGGTGTGAAATCAACACCGCCTATTTTGAGGTTTGCATAAAAAGTAGGCAAATGAATAGTTTGGTTTAAAGCCACACTAGAAACCACTTTAGGCATAAAAAGAAGGGGTTGAGCTATGCAAAAGAACACCCTATCCTTGTGAAAAATTAAGAAAGGAAGCTCAACTGCCATAAGGGCCTGTAATTCCAAAACCCTTCTTGCAGAGGTAATGGCCAACAAAAAGCAGTTTTTCCATGATAAATATTTCAACTCTGCGATGCAGGCTCAAGGTTGTAAGTGAGTTTCTCAACACAAAATTAGATCCCAGAAGCAGGAGTAGGAGCTCTCGTGAGGTCTATGTTCTTTTGCCCCTCAAGGTGGCAAACAGGCTGAGAAATAAGGTGGGTCTGGTCGCGTGGGCAGAAATTGCAGCATGTGAACGCTATAGAGGAGAAGGACAAACGTCCAATAACTCAGTAATTATTGAAGAGCAACACTTAAATTAGGTTTAGAAACATCAAGTCCTTGGTTGTACTCCAAAATAAAATCTCCTCCATTTATCTCGTAAACTTTCCTTGTACTAGGCCTTCTGGCCTCCAAAATAACATTCAAAACTTGTTGTAGGAAGCTGAGACCCTCCAGGGTTTAAAACAAGAATATGCCAGGCTGTCAGATGTAGAGAGATGAAGTTTGACATTGAGTAAATGACTGTTCTCTAAAAAGGACGGCAGGTGAGGAATCCGAGAAGGAAGGCAAGGCCATGGGGCTCTTGTGCCAGACTTCTCAGTAATGGGTACCCAATTAACAGCCGGGGCCAATCTGGAGCTATTAAAATCATGTTTGGCTTACGTCACTGTCTGACCTTCAGCAATACCTTTGGAGGGCAGAGGTGGAAAGGCACGCCTGCGTGAAGATTGCTCAATTGAATGAGAAACATCCCTTTCAAGCTGTGGGATGAAACCTTTTTGTGCAAAACTTTGGCAGCTGAGTAATTTTGTGGAAAGCGAACAGATCTATGTGAGTTCCCATAACGCATCAATCTGAGCCATGAGGTCCAATTTCCCTCGTGGGGATCCATAATTTGTCTGCTCAACACATGCTAAGGGTTCTGTGCTCCTGGCAGAGCCTTGCCTGAGATTTGGCTGTAAACTGGGCGTCCCACAAATCATTGCTTGTCTGCATGGAGAGAGGGATAAGAATCGTTCCTGCTTGTTGATGTACCACATGACAGTTGTGTTGACTGCTTGAATCCTTTTCAGAAGAAATAAATCCGGCCAAGAAGCTATCAATACCAAAATTGGACTGCTAACATCTCCTTCAAATTTGATATGTAGATGTTGAAGTCTAGCCGAGCCAAATGTCTTGTGCCATTTTCCATTTAGATGAGCTCCCAAAGCTTTGTCTAGGGCATCTGTTGTTAAAATCTGACTCGCCTCTGTGGGTCTGAAGGAATCCCTTGTTTGGTTTGACATTCCTGGGCCACAAAAAATTCCTTTTGAATGCAAGGTATTATTTGGTTATTGATGTCCAAATCTTGGCAGTGCTGTCCATACATTCTTGAGATAGAGTAGCTTCCTCATGCAGTTTGGCATTGGGAAGTACCAAATACAAGATGCCATGAACTGAGCTTGAAGGACTGTCATGCAGTCAGCCTTGACAGGCAGAGACAACTGGAGGAGATGAGAAAGATTCTTTTGTTGTTTGTCGGGGTCAAAAAGGCCATCTGGGATGCTGTATTCCAGTCTCACACACCAGAAAGCACATGTCCTGAGAGGGTGCCAGACTGGACTTTTTATTTTAGTTCACAAGAATACCCCAGGCATCTTAACACTGCCATCACATACTGTAAATGATGAAGTTAGGTCCTTTTCTTGGGCCAGAATCAGGCAATCGTCAAACAACGGGATATATCTGTTCCTCTTAGCCTGAAGAAAGCTACTACTGGAGCCAGAACCATTGAACTTTCTGGGCGCAGTAGATAGTGAGGCAATACAGAGAACACGATAATGTGATCCCAGCCAGCATGAGATACTTGCTTCCTGCAACTGGGCCCTGAAATAGGGAACTTACATGGTAAGCCTCCTTGAGATCAGTCACCATCCAGTGATCTTTGCCCAGCAGAGGTAAAAGACTGCTGTAACGTCAACATTTTGAACTTGGAATGTCCCAGATGTGTTGAGGATAGATAAATCCAAAATTGAATGCTCCACGTGTTTTCCTTTCTTTGGTACTAGAAACAGTGAGAATAAAACCAGGCCCACTTCTGGCAGAGGACCGGTTCTTATGGCCCCTATTTGAAGTAGTAGAGAATTGCTTGCAAGCCTCTAGTCTTTGCTGAGGAGGAACATCCGGCATGCCTTTGAAAGGAGGCAAAGACAGCCAAATAAAACTTGTAACCCCGGTGTGATGTCAATACCCATTTTGTCTTGGGTAATCAACATCCAATTTTCATGAAGAGACCTAACCTTCCTCCCAAAGGTGCTGCCAGGCAGAAAGGATCCTGACGGCCCTGAAAAAGAAGTGGTCGTGAGCCTGTTTGAAAAAGGACTGGCCCTGCCCTCACCGAAGATTGTGCAGGTGAACTCCTGTTCTAGGCCTGGAAAGGAAGACTCTGAGCTCTGCCCCTACCTGGGTAGATCACCCTAGACTGAGAGTCATAAGAAGGATCGTCCACCCCTTAGCAGGCCAATTCTACTAAACCCCGGAGGCTGAACTTGCAAAAATCTTTAACAGCCTGCATAGACTTATACTTGTCTTCCATTTTCTTCAGACTGACTCCTGAGTGAACAAACAACACATCAGACTGCAAGGAACATCCAAAATCCTTGTCTGCATGGTCAGATAAATTCTGATCCTTCAGCCAGGCGTGCCTCACGAAGAACTGAGGCCAGTGGCATGCACCTAGGCAAAGGCCACTGCACAGCATCAAAACCACACTGTTGAATGCTTACTCACCTGTTCCAGAGACATGCACCAAATCTTGGCAATTCTTTTTTTTTCAATGCCTTCCAGCCAGAGCATCCACCTTAGACTTCAGCAGCCTCTGGAATTACTATTTAACTGTAGCCTTCAAACAGGCTTCTTGCCTCATGAATGAAGAAAGGCAACAGTCAACCCTCTGCACAAAGGCGGGGCATCTACAGTCCCATAAGTCTCACTAGTCTTATATGTAAAGCCATGGAGAAAATTTTCATGGAGGTGACCAACACAGATATAGTAAACCTCCAGACACTGGACCCAACCCAGTTTTGTTTCGTCAAGGGCAGATCATGTCTACTCAACCTGTTGGACTTCTTTGAGAAGATCACCAAAGCAATGAATGAGGGCAAAATCATTCATACTGCCTGCCTTGATCTGGCCAAAGCATTTGACACAATACCCCGCTCGGGCATTGTTGATAAGCTCAAGAGGTTAGGTACAAACCCGTATGTCACCTGGTGGATAGCTAACTGGCTCACAAACAGGACCCAGGAAGTCAGAATTGGGGTGTCCACCTCTACAAAGAGGCCAGTCACAAGTGAAGTCCCTCAGGGATCAGTCCTTTGACTGCTCCTTTTTGGCATTTACTTCTCAGAATTCAAGGCCAATGTCAGTGGTCTCTGGCTGACTAAATTTGCAGATGATTGCAAATTAGGAGTTGTCACTGAATCTCACACTGACACAAATGTTCTCCAGGAGAGGCTGACTGGTGTCAGAGCCACGGACTAAAACTAAATTGCCAAGAAATGCACAATAGTATCCTTTAGGAAGTGATCCATCCCTGGTAACTATCATATTGATAACACACCCCTTAGAGATGACCCAGTAGTCAGGGACTTAGGGACACACATAGATAGTAATCTAGCATTTGATCCACACGTGTCTACAGTGATGAGGAAATCATTATATGTTGTGCAACTTATAAACAAACGTATGGCATCTAAGTCCAAGGAAGTCACTGTTCCACTGTATTTGGCATTCATCAGACCTATCATTGAGTACAATGCCCCCTTTGGTATGTATCTAACCAGGCATATCCAACAACTGGAACATCCACATAGGTTCCTCACTACAAGAATACAGGGTGTAAGTAATATGTCCTATGTAGTCCACCTCAAGGCCCTATACCTATATTCTGTCTCCTACAGGCTTTTGAGGGGAGATATATGATTGGCATACAGGGCATTGTCAGACCCCACTCTGATGGACCTCCTGCATATCCACAAAACAAACAGTACCAGAATTACCCGTTCTAAAGACTTAAACCTTGCCTGTGATATAACTAGGACCTGCTGGAGAGATAAGTATGTATCCCAGAGACTACCCTGTCTACAGACCAAGCTCCCCAGCCTTCTGAAGCAGAGCTCCTCCCTAACCCAATTCAAGTGTAAATTGGACAACTGGATGGTAAACCAGAAATTCATCCCTGGTTTGGCACCTATGTCTCTAATGCAAACAGGTAACCTGTAAATGGTTCATCTTCCAGGCCCATGCTTACACTTATCAAGGGTTTGGGATGCATGGCTAGGCTTAAAAAGGCCCTTGTGATCATTAGTCTAGTAAGCACCTATGAATCTAAAGATACCATCTTTTATGGTGTAGCCATAAAGTAATTTAATTTCAAATATCTGAAGTTAACCTCCTGTATTCCGGTTTCCACTGAAAAAATATATGCATTGAAAAAGTTACAATAGTGCATGTACATTTCTGTTCTGTTCCAGTAGGGCACGCTTTGGTTACAGTTCAACAGCACTATGCAACAACTTTTTCAACAGACATTTCTGTACCAGCAGTTTGATATACACATACATACAGTTCTAATATAGTTGTTACCACCACCACCACCCATCATCATCAGCCCCCTTTTTCCCATTTTTCTACATGGGGTCGGGTAGCGTGTTAACTGTTGCCAACTTTCTTGATTTAGTGCCACACTCATGCCTAACTGTCGCAGATCTTCTTTCACAATCCATCCACCTCTTTGCTGGACATCCTTGCTTCCTCTTACCTTCTTCCTGTCTGTCCCAAATCTTCCTCACCAGATTGTCTTCTGCTTTTCTACACATGCCCAAACCACCGTAATTTGTTCTCTTTGATCTTTTCTGCAATTGGAGCTACTGTGGCTTCTGCTATGTCCTCATTTCTTCATCTGTCCCACAGTGTGTATCCTATCACCTTTCTCAGGCACTTCATTTCCATCACCTCTAGCTTCTTCAACTGTTCTGCCTTTACTGCCCAGGTTTCTGTACCATACAGTAGTACTGGTCACACCACTGTCTTGTACACCTTACTTTTCAGCTTATTTGGCATTCTTCTGTCATAGACTACACCTGATACTCTATGCCAGTTGGCTGCAGTCCCTCTGATTCTAGCTTTGACCTCTTCATTCAGACTACCCTTCTCTTCAATTATTCCTCCCAGATACTTGAAGCTGTTTACCTGTTCCACTATCTTCTCTTCTATCTCTAATCTCAGCTTCTTCTGATTTCCCCAATTTGCTGCCATTACCACCATCTTCTCCATGCTTAGTTTCATCCCATGTGCCTTCAGATTTGCATTCCTTTCTCCTGTCCTTTGCTGAAGTTCTAGCTCAGAGTCTGCCTGCACTGCCACATCATCTGCATACAGCAGCTTTGTTGATCCGTCCCCTCCAGCCTGTTTGCTAATGTAGTCCATCACCAGTATGAACAGCAGTGGGCTCAGAGCTGAACCCTGACGTACACCCACACCCACTGGGAACCCCTCTGTGAGGCCGAACACTGCCTGTACTTGAGTCATTGGGTTCTTGTACATAGCCTGCACTAATTCTACCAATGTTTCTGGGACTTCAAACTACCACAGTACTGCCCAGATCAGCTTTCTTGGGACCTTGTCATATGCTTTCTCCAAGTTTAGGAATGCCCAGTTGGACTCTCTAATCATCTCTAGCTTCTTCTCAAGTATCTGTCTCAGTGCAAACAGCAGGTCAATTGTTCTGCATCCTGATCTGAATCCAAACTGCTCATCTCCCATCTTACATTCTACTACTCTGCGTATCCGTTTATCAAACGCCCTCTCCAAAACTTTCATACAATGTGATAGGAGTTTGATGCCTCTGTACTGCCCACAGTTGTGGATGTCCCCTTTGTTCTTGTACACTGGCATGAGTATGCTTATTCTTCTGTCATCTGGGATATGCCTTTCTCTCCACACTGGTATTAGTACCCTCAGGATCCATTTCTCCCCATCTCACCCAGCATCTTTGATTTATATAAGATGCTGGTGTTAACTGTCTTTAGCTTAACTTTCTGACAAAGAAAGTTAACACCAGCATCTTATATAAATCATTCCAATATTCACAAATGACATGTAATTATTTACAAAATTCCAGATAGCCGTGCTGGCAGCATCCCCCTTTGTCACACTTTTCCATCCTCATCCATCTTATATGACTTGTGGGTCTTCGAGCCAGCTATCGAATAAATACAACTCAGAAAAACTAATGCTCTAGCCTTGAGCCCCTTTAAATTTTTCCCACACATAATGCACCTGGTTGTGAAGCTTCCTCAGATAAAGTTTGCTGACCAAAACTACAGAGAACCCTACTACATACCTCTAAGGAAAACAGGTCCTCCAGACCTAGGTAAAGGAGTTGGGGCAGGGAGGGATGTCATATCAGATGGATGGAAGGATCCAGCATTATGGTAAGTACATCACTACCATATGCTCTTCACTCCATCCATTCAATCTGATTTGGGGGTCAGAGTTCAAAGCACTTACTTTTCTGGAGGTAGCATGACGAGACCTATTTAAGGATAGTGACCCCAAAGGATGCTCTAGATCTTAAAATGATGTAAACACCAATTTTATTTTGTACGAGTGCATGCTTTTTATGGCTGTTATTATCTTAAAATGTCTAAACTGTAATGTTTAGTAAAGGCATATAAGGATGCCCATGCAGCTGCTGCACAAATCTCATCCACCAAAGAGTTCTGAAGAAGGCAGCAGATGTGACCACTGCCCTTTCAAAATGATAAAAGGATGATAGCTGGAAGTGCACTCCAAGATTATGCAATTTGAAATCTTTTTGGAAAAAGTAATCTTGAAAACTTTCAAACCCAATCTATTTGGGAATAAGGAAACAAACAGCTGAAGATCTTTTCCGATTGCTTTGGTTCTAAGAAGACAGAAGCATAATTGTTCACATCCAAAGTGAGAAGCAAATATTCTCCTCTGTTGGATTCTTTGGGAAAGAACATTGGAAATTAATGAGTTGGTTCAAGATAGAGTCACATGCCAGCTTGGGAAGAGACTGGTGTGAAAACAGACTTCATCTTTGTGAAAAGTAGATAAGTTGGAGACAATTACAGAACATATAACTCAGAAATTCTTCTTGCTGATGTTATAATCACAAGGAATAAGGTCTTCCAAGACAGGAATTATAAGGAAGTGGTAGATGCTGATTCAAAGGAGGCCTTTGTTAAGGGCACTTAAAACTGAATTCTCAAGGAGGAACTGGTTCCTTAATTGGGGAATGAAGCAGGACATACCCTTAAGAAAGGCCATACAAGACTTAGGAGAAGTTAATGAACAGGAGCCAAAGCTTTGGCAAAAAGGTAGGAACTGGTGCTAGTTGCACTTAGTTGAACATCTAGAACCTGAAGAAAAAGGTTGTGAAAGAAAAAGAAGCACCTGATGAATGGATGCACTGAATGGATTAATTCCCCGAGCAGTTCTCCAAGTTGCAAAATGTGTCCACTTCTTGTAAATGTTATGAGTAGAAGCCTTCTAGGAGACAGAAACAATACAGACTACCCCTTGACAGAATGAAAGGTCTCTGACCTCTACTGGAACATGCAGTTACTTTGAGACTGTGGATATCTGGGGTGAGGCAACCAGGAGAGATTGGAAAGAAGATCCTTTTTGGGATCCAATTGGCACGGGGCTCCTGATGTGAGGTTGAAAAGGGGGTACCAGATCACTGCTGCTTTGCATCTGATTGCTTCCAAGATAAATCTGGAAATCAAGGGAACACAGAAAGATGTACAGAAGCCCTGGTGGCCACTGTCTGACCAGAGAATCTCTCTGGGCCTGCCCCTTTGGAGGAATAAGGACAAAGTATTGCTGCACTTGCTGTTTATTGGGGAGGCAAAAAAGATTGCTACAAGGAAAGTCCCAGCAGTGAAATATATGATGAGCCACTTGTGGATTGAGACAGTGCTCAAGAGAATGGATCTGTTGAGCTTACTGTTGAGACAGATGGCAATCCTGGGAATGCGCATTGCTGTCAAAAATGATGTAAAATGATTGCCCATTGCCATATTCTCATGGCTTCTCAGCATAAACAGGTAAGATTTGGTTCTTCCTTATTTGTTGATGTACCAAGCCACAGTCATGCTTCCCAACGCTGGAATCAAGTAGTCGTGCAGTTCCTGCAACATTGGGAGGACTAAAGACACTGATGTGAAGAGTGACCTCCTGATCTGGGTGTTTACCTTTGACCATTCTCTCATGACAATGTGCTCCCTGCCTCAAGGAGGAGACATCTATGGTCACTATGGCTAAAGGTCAGGACAAAACAAAAGGCCTCCCCTGTAACAGTACAAGGGATATCAGCCACCACTGAGGCTAACCTCTGCAGAAATCTGTGATATGAATGGGCAATGATAGAGAGTTCTCTAGTTGCAATCATTGGTCTTGAGCAGCCACTCTAAGATCCTCAAGTGGAACTTGGTTAGGTGTACCATAAGCTAGCTGATCAAATCGACCACATGTAGATATGAAGTAAAAAAAAAAGCCACCTATGCAAAAGAAAAGTATAAAGAATTATTTAGCTATGTTAAAAACCTTAACAATGCAAGCAAGACCTGAGAGTAAATTATATCACATATTCAGACCCTGAAGACTTGGCCATTCTTCTAGTGGATAAATGTTGCTCTAACCTTACTCCTTTCCCATCCCCCCACATTCCTAAATCAAATGCCCATATTTACAACCCCCCCCCCAAAGTTCCCAAGAAAAATGCCTTAATGCACTTTTTAGGGCCAAGAACACTACTTTTATAGGGACAGCTAACAATCCAGGGCTGCCTGTTGACCAGCCTGAAACAGGACCTGACAAACCCCCTATAGCGGCTATTCAAAATCAGTCTCTAAAGAGGCTGTGTGACAAACAAATGGAAGATAGCAAAGTATAGTTGTGTACACTTACCATAAAATGTAGATGTTCAAGTGTATTCACTGTTGCAGTCATCACATTTGGGTTATCCCTGCCAGGGTAGCCCTCAGTCGGCCTGAATACCAGAGGCTTAGTATTTCTGCATCAGTTGCTGTCGCCCCAGGACTGATGTCAGATCATCAGTGTTATAAATTAAGGCAGTCAATTCCATTACATCAGTTTTTCTTGCCCTAATTGTCAGGAGCCCCCAAGAGACTAAGTTATGGTGGAAGAACACCACCAGTAGAAAGTAAATACCAAAAAATCCTTGTAAGGATAGAAAGAGAAATTGAGAGAGAGGGAGACAAGGGGGATGGAGACAGGGAAACCAGGACTGCAACAGTGAATAAACTCGAACATCTATCTACATTTATGGTAAGTGTACACAACTGTACTATGTTCATGTGTCACCGTTGCAGTCATCACATTTGGGTTGATTCCCAAAGCTGAAGAAAAGGGTGGAGGCAGTCAAGAAGACTGGGGGGCTGGCTAGGATGCCCTGCAAGACTGCTGTGGCAAAGCCTGCCCTGGATTTGGAGAAGATGGGCAGGTGGTAATGCTTGGTGAAGGTATGAACAGATGTCCATGTTGCAGCCTCCAGGATGTCCCTGGTGGGGACCCCTCTGAGGAAAGCTGCAGAAGTGGAGGTTGCTCTGGTAGAATGTGTCCTGACCCCCTTGGGGGAGTTTCCCATGCTGCTTGTAGCAGAAGTGGATGCAGTGTGCTATCCATTTGGAAATGGTTTGTTTGGATATGGCCTTGCCCTCTGCTCCTGTAGCTGACTAACACTTGATCAGTCTTCCTAAATGATTTAGTCCTGTCTAGGTAGAATCTGAGCTGTCTGTGCACATCTAGAGAGTGCAGAATCCTTTCCCGCTTGTTTTGTGGGGTAGGGAAAAAAGTTGGGCAAATGAAAGGATTGATTGAGAGCCACACTGGACACCACTTTTGGCATGAAGGATAGGTTAAGTCCTGTGGAAGACTCTGTCGGCATGGAAAATAGCCATTAGTGCTTGTAGCTCAGATACTCTTCTAGCTGAAGTGATGGCCAGAAGGAAGGCTGTCTTCCAAGAGAGGAACCTTAACTCTGCTGACGGTGCTGGTTCAAAGTGGGGGGGGGGCAGGGTGAGCTTTTCCAAAACAAAGTTAAGGTCCCAAGCTGGGGTAGGTACTCTTCTGGGTGGCCTCAAGTTGTTAGCCCCTCTTAGGAACTGTTTGATGACAGGGTGGGAGAAAAGAGGTGGCTCTGTGCTGAAATGAGCAGAGATGGCAGAGGCATGAATTTTAATGGAAAAGAAGGATAGACACCTGTTTAGTAGGTCAGCTAGGTAATCCAGGATGCAAGGTAGGGAGGGCTGTGCTGTTCCGGCTTCCTTAGCCTGGATCCAGTTGCAAAACCTTTTCTACTTGTCAGCATAAGACTTTCTAGTGCTAGGGCATCTGGCCTCATGTATAACATCTAGAACATGTTTGCTTAGATTGGCAGCTTGTGCAGTGGTCAGGGAGTAAAGCCAGGCTGCCAGACTGATGGTCTGCAATTAGGGATGCATGAATTCTCCATTCCTCTGGGTCAGGAATGTTGGGATCTCAGGGAGATGCCATGGTGGCAGTGGTGACAGGCTGCCCAGCAGAGGGTACAAGTGCTGGCATGCCCAGTCTGGGGCAATCAGGATTGTCCTTGGTTTTTCCTCCCTTATTTTGAGCAGTACCCTTGTAATGAGCAGTAGAGGGGAGAATACATAAGACAGAGAGATTGACCAACTGGAGGGATAGATCATCCACTTTCCAGGCCTTGCTGTGAGGTTCCCTGGTGCAGAATTTGCTAAGCTGATGGTTGGAGTGGGAAGCAAAGAGGTCGACCTTCAGGGTGCCCCATTTCTGGGTTACAAGGGTGAAGGTTCTGTGGTCAAGCTGCCACTCGTGTGGGTCCAGAAGATTTCTGCTTAAGTTGTCTGCCAGAGAGTTTAGAGACCCTGGCAGGAATTGTGCTAACAGCTGTAGTTGTACGGCTGAGGCCATGTGCCAAAGGGTCATGACGAGCCTGCACAGAGGGTACGAGTGAGTCCCTCCCTGCTTGTTGATATACCACATCACAGTGGTTTTGTCTGTTTTGATCAGTAGAGGCACCAGGGAGAGTAGGGGTCTGAAGGCTGTCAGAGCTTGCTGAACAGCTACAGTACAGTTGTGTACCTACCATAAATGTAGATGTTCGAGTGTATTCACTGTTGCAATCATTACACTTGGGCCGAAGATTTAATTTTATAATGCCGTCGGAACAGACGATGACCAGAGTATATAAAAAACGCAAGGAAAAGGACAGGCATCCGAGGTCCAAAACCGATGACGAGGCCTCTGCTAGGCCAGTCGCCGGTTCTCAGTGAGGCGCTTTCGCAGCCCCTGATGCCCGCTACCTGAGAGCCACAGGCCGCTTCCAACTCCCACGTGGAGCCGACTAGGCCTCTGGATACTCAAGGTATTGGACACTCGGAAACTATTCCCTCAGATGGGTCAGAGCTGCTGAGCAGGCATCGGCTTCTGAGGGTGTTTTCAAACCTACACAGTTGTATGTCAAGCAAACCTCAGCTTCAAAGGCAAAGACTAAAACAGCTCTAAAGACAAAGAAACAAGTACAGCATTTTCCTGGACAGACTTCCATGCCTAAGAAACAGATGCTTAAAATGGCCGAAGACCTAATTACTTTGATCAGGAGTTCCCATCCCCCTCCTAAGAGGCCTAGGCAAGAGACAGAATATGACTCTTCTGATCAGGTTTCCATTTCCTCTGACTCCTCTTCTGAACAGGGATACTCTCTTCCTCCCTATGAGGATTCTGATGCTGAAGAATCTTTTCCTTCAGCCTCTCCTCCTGAGGATTATTCTTTTGGGGAAACCTTGCATACCATGAGGGAGTATTTTCACTGGGAGAGTCAAGATTACTCAGAATCTAAGAAAAGGCTCAGAGACTTTCTTTTACTACCTCAGCACAGACCGCTTGCTATTCCACCTGTTCTAGACATTGTAGATGATGTATTTTCAGAGTCCGGCCTGTCTCCTGACTCTTTACCCCCTGCACCTGATAAGCCAGACAGATACTACAGGGTTCCAGACTATCATAAATTTCTATATAAAAACCCTGCTGCTGACCCAGAAAAGTACAGTTGTGTACACTTACCATAAATGTAGATGTTCAAGTGCCTTCACTGTTGCAGTCATCACTGTAGGGTTCTTCCTGCCGGTAGGCAGCCCTCGGTTGGCCAGAATCCCAATGTCTGGGTCCAGCGTCGGCTGTGTACTCACCCTCCCTGATGTCAGTGCACCGGGGTACAAAGCTCCCAGCCGATGCCATGTTCTCCAGTTTTTCTTGCCCCAGATGTCAGGTGCCCAAAAGTAAAGGCTAAAAGTAAAACAAAAATGTAACATACAACAAACCCCATACCCTGTAGCAAATACACCTCAGAAGAAGGGTGAAGCAGGGAACCACACCAATAAAAGTATAAGAGGGGACAGGAGGGTGGGTAACCCAGACTGCAACAGTGAAGACACTCTAACATCTACATTTATGGTAAGTGTACACAACTGTACTATGTTCATCGTGTTTCACTGTTGCAGTCATCACTGTAGGGTTGAATCCCAATGCTGAGATAAAGGGTGGTGGTTATTGAGTAGAAGGGGCAGCTAGAAGGCCTTGCAAGACTGCAGAAGCAAAGCCTGCCCTAGACTTAGAATAAAGAGGGAGATTATAGTGCTTAGAGAAAGTATGCACTGAACTCCAAGTTGCAGCTTCCAAAATATCTTTGGTAGGGACTCCACTGAGAAAGGCAGCTGAAGTAGCAGCAGCTCTGGTAGAGTGTGTCCTAATTTTTCCTGGGATTTGCTTTCCATGATGAGAGTAACAAAATCTGATTCCATGAGCAATCCATTTAGAAATGGTCTGTTTTGAAATAGCTTTGCCTTGGGAATTTGCTGCATAAGAAACAAACAGTTGTTCTGTTTTCCTGGTATCCTTGGTTCTGGCCAGGTAAAAGCGAAGCTACCTGTGCACGTCCAAAGAATGCAAGATCCTCTCCCCCTTATTTTGTGGATTAGGGAAAAAAGTTGGCAGGTGAATAGTTTGGTTTTAAATCACTTTAGGCATGAAAGTAGGGTTAGTCCTCAAAGAAACCCTGTCTTGATGAAAAATAATGTAAGGCTCCACAGCCATGAGCGCTTGTAACTCCGAGACTCTCCTGGCTGAAGTTAAAGCCAGTAGGATAACAGTCTTCCATGATAAATACTTTATATCAGATGTGGCAGCAGGCTCAAAAAGAGGCAGAGTAAGTTTTTCCAGGACATAATTGAGGTCCCAGGCAGGAATGGGTGGAGTCCTAGGGGGCCTTAAATTCTTTGCTCCTCTGAGATATTGTTTCAGAAGTGGATGTGAAAAAACTGAAGGATCTGTATTATAATTGTGCAGAGATAGCTGAGGCATGTATTTTTATGAAAAAGATAAACCCTTATGCAACATATCTGTTAGGTAATGTAAAATCAATGGAATATTTGGAATGTGAGGATCTGATTCCTGAGCATGCATCCAGGTGCAAAATCTCTTCCATTTACCTTCATAAGATTTCCTAGTGCTTGGCCTTCTGGCTTCTAAGATAACATCCATGACCTGTTTGGAAAGGGTAGGATTAATTATAGACCCTGAATACACCAGGCTGCGAGTTTTGATATGAGAGTGCAGGACCTGGCCCTGATGTTGAGACAAAAGATTTGGAATCTGAGGTAGAATTCAAGGAGGTTCCTGGGATAGATTTATCAGTGTTGAGTACCAAAATTGTTGAGGCCAATTCGGGGCTAGAAAGATCAGCTTTGGTTTGTCCTGTTTTATTTTAAATAACACCCTTGGTAGAAGAGGTAGTGGTGGAAAGGCATACTCCGAGAGGTTCCTCCAACTGAATGAGAGAGCATCCACTTTCCATGCTAGCTTGTGATATGTCCTTGTGCAAAAAGTCTGTAACTGGTAGTTGTGGGGAGATGCAAATAGATCCATGTCCGAGCAGCCCCAGGCTTCTGTAATCATCTTGAATATTTGGGTGTCTAGCATCCACTTGTGTGGGTCTGACAGGTTCCTGCTCAGGCTGTCTGCCAGAGTGTTTTGTTTCCCTTGCAGGAATTGAGCTTGTAGGTCCACTTTGCAAGCTAGTGCTGTGTTCCATAGAGTCATGGCTAGTCTGCAAAGGGGGTAGGAGTATGAACCCCCTTGCTTGTTTATGTACCACATAACTGTGGTGTTGTCTGTCTGTATCAGTAGCTGCCCTGGCTGTAAAAGATCCCTGAAAGCCAAGAGGGCATTCTGCACAGCTAACATCTCTTTTAAATTGATATGTAGATGCTTCTGATCCTCTGTTCAAAAACCTTGCAGGCCTTTCCCCTGCAAGTGGGCTCCCCATGCATAATCCGAGGTGTCCATAGTTATCACTTGGTAGACTGAAGGCTTTCCCTTTGTTTTGAAGACATGCCGTGGCCTACCAATGGAATTCCTTTTGCAGGCAAGGCAAGACAGCAATCACGGTTTCCAGACTGTGACAATGCTGGGACCATACACTTTTTAGGTACCATTGTATCTTCCTCATATGCAGTCTTGCATATGGTATGAGTAGGATGCAGTAAGCCATGTAACCCAAAGCCTGCAGGAATTTCCTTGCAGTTAGCTGAGGCATTAACGTCAGGCTTTTGAAAGTTGAAACCAGCTGTAGTTGTTTTTCTGGCGTCAGGAATGCCATCTGGGTTGTTGTGTTTAAAAGAGCACCCAGGAAAGTTATCTGTTGAGTGGGTGCCAATGTGGGTGCCAAATTTGACTTTTTTACGTTCACAGTGAATCCCAGGTACTTGAGTAGATTCTGAACAAATTCCAGGTGCTGGAGTAAAATGTCCTTGCTGTCTGCTTGAATAAGGCAGTCGTCCAGATAAGGGTAAAGTTGAATTCCCTTGAGTCTGCAGTAAGCTACTACTGGTGCCAGGCACTTGGTAAAGACCCTGGGCGCAGTAGACAAGCCAAAGGGCAACGCAGAGAATTGGTAATGTTTCGAGCCTACCTTTAACCTGAGGTATCTTCTGCACTCCTGTCTGATAGGAATGTGTAGGTAAGCCTCCTTTAAGTCCAATGTCACCATCCATGCATTTTTGCTCAACATTGGCAGGAGCTGCTGCAGAGTAAGCATCTTGAACTTTGGTATCTCCAGGAAAGTATTTAAGACTGACAGATCCAGGATGGGTCTCCAAGTATTTTGCTTTCTGGGAACTAGAAAGAGTCTTGAATAAAAGCCTTGTCCCGTCTCTGAATTTGGAACCAGTTCTATGGCCCTCATAGCCATGAGGGACCTCACCTGTTTTAATGCCTCTACCCATTGAGTTTTTGGTAGGTCTGGCCATCCGTTTAGTTTTGGTAAGGTGTGAAAGTGGAATTTGTAACCTCTTAAAACTACATCCAGAACCCACTTGTCTTGGGTTATGTAAGTCCAATTTCGGTGAAAAAGAGAAACTTTTCCTCCCAGAGGAGCTTCCAGGAGAGAGGTTCCTGGAGCCATGCAGGGGGAGTCATTGAGCCTGTTTCCTATAAGGTTGAGACCTATCTTCTCCACCCCTGGGGGTGGAAGCACTCCACTGTCTAGGTCTAGAAGAGGTCTGTACTTGGGCCCTCCCTCTGAGGCGCCTATACCTACCCCTCTGAGGCCTGTCCGAGCTGGGAAAGGACCAATTTTTAGCAAGCCAATTTATGCTAAATCTTGGAGGCTGAACTTTTAAGAAATCCTTAACCGTTTGCATGGATTTTGCCTTATCCTCCATTTTCTTTATAACCTCTTCAGCCTTAGACCCAAACAAAACATTATGTTGAACAGGAGCATCCAGTAATTTTGCTTTTACTTGATCACGCAAATTTTGTTCCTTTAACTAAGCATGCCTTCTAATGACTGTGCCAGTGGCAGCTGCCCTGCAAGAGGCCTCCAAAGCATCAAAACCACAGTGTAAGGTACGTTTCCCCACCTGCTCAGTAGCATGCATCAAATCTTGTAATTTATTATTGTCTGCACATGCAGAAATGGCACACAGTTTTTGTTTCATAACAGACAAAAGGTATTGCTGATATTTCAACATATGAAATTGACAATTTAAAGCCCTAATAGATAAAGTAGCAGAAGTGTACACTTTTTTGCCCCATCTCTCCAAAGCTCTAGAATCCTTATCTGACGGAATAGGGTTCTTAGCAGTGGCGGCCTTAACACCCTTAGGACCCTGAGAAATGGTTTCTGGATCAGCAGCAGGATTTTTAAATAGAAACTGGTGGGAGTCAGGGACTCTGTAATATCTATCAGGCTTAGCAGGGGCTGGAGGAAAGGAGTCAGGAGTTAAATTAGACTCAGAAAAGACATCATCCACAATATCCAAAATAGGAAGAATAGCCAGGGATCTGTGTTGGGGAAGAAGAAGGACATCCCTAAGCCTTCTCTTAGATTCAGACTACTCCTGTCCTTCTCAGTGAAAATGTTCCCTCATGTCATGCAAAGTTTCCCCAAAAGAATAATCCTCAGGAGGAGAAGCTGAAGGAATGGATTCCTCAGCATCAGAATCCTCATTAGGAGGGAAAGTATAATCCTGTTCAGAGAAAGACACTGAAGAGATAGATACCTGATCAGAGGATTCATAATCCAATTCTTGTCTTGGCCTTTTGTCTGGAGGAGGGATGGGAACCCCTAATCATAGTTAGCAAGTCCTCCGCTATTTTAAGCATTTGTTTTTGAGATTTAGGTCCCGGGGATCAGAGGAGGCCTGGGCTTGAGTCTTTGTTTTAGAAGGAGTCTTTGCCTTTACCTGAAGCTGCGTAGGTCTGAAAACCCCCTCGGAAGCCGGTACCGGCACAGTGACTCCGGACCCATCCGAAGGAGCATTATCCGAAGGTCCTGCACCTGGAGTATCCGAAGGCCTAGTTGGCTTCTCATGGGAGTCCGTTTCGGCAAGCGGGTCTGTAATGGCCGACGACAGGGGCTGCGAAAGTGCCTCACTGATGACGGCCGAACCGGCAGCTGGCACTGATTGTAAACAGTCATCGGATTTGGACCTCGGAGGCCTATCCTTATCCTTACGCCTTTTATGAACTCCGGTAGTCGGAAGCGTGTCCAACGACATGTTATAATTAAATCGCCTCCCAAAGTAATGAAAGGCAAAATTGTATCTCCATTTAATAGTACGTTGATTAAATCTAGCACAAAACCGATAACTAGCTACGTTGTGGTCAGGGCCTAGACAAGAAATACAGTAAGAGTGAAAATCCTTATGAGGTATTTGCTTCCCACATGAAATACAATTATTAACTTTTTCTGACATCGGTCTGGAGCAAGAAAAAAGTTTCCCCAATGGGGTACTTAGCTTTGAAAAGAAGAATGTCTTTGGTATGAAGCACCAAAAATAACAGGAGTCAGCCGACCGGCACTTGCAAACTGCTTCCACCGCGCAGCAAGAAAGACTGGAGAACATGGCGTCGGCTGGGAGCTTTGTACCCCTGGCGCACTGACGTCATGGAGGGTGAGTACACAGCTGACGCCGGACCCAGACTTTGGGATTCTGACCGACCGAGGGCTGCCTGCCGGCAGGAAGAACCCTACAGTGATGACTGCAACAGTGAAACATGATGAACATCTATATCTCAGGGTCCCAAAGGCATCAAGGCTTCCACTGCAAAAAACCCTGTCCCCTCTGACAGGGATTATAGGGCACTGGACAGATGGGGGAAAAAAGTTTACACTTCTGCTACCTTGGCTGTAAGGTTTAATTGTCAGTTTCCTGCTCAGTGGCTCCGGACCCATCTGAGGGAATAGTTTCTGAGTGTGCAATACCTTGAGTATCCAGAGGCCTAGTCGGCTCCACGTGGGAGTCGGAAGCGGCCTGTGGCTCTGAGGTAGTGGGCATCAGGGGCTGCGAAAGCACCTCACTGAGAACCGGCGACTGGCCTAGCGGAGGCCTCGTTGTCGGCTTTGGACCTCGGATGCCTGTCCTTTTCCTTTTCCTTGTGTTTTTTATAAACTCCGGTCGTTGGCTGTTCCGACGGCATTATATAACTAAATCTTCGGCCCAAGTGTAATGACTGCAACAGTGAAACACAATGAACATCATCTCTTTTTGGTTGACGTGCAGATGTATTTGGTTTGGGCTCAACTGGGCCTGAATGCACCTGCCATCTAGGTGTGCACCCCAGGCATAGTCTGATGCATCTGTGGTGAGGGTCTGGGAGGCATGAGGTTGTGAGAAGGGTAGTCCATTGTTGTGGTAGTATGCTGCTGCTCACCAAAGAAAATCTTTCCTTAAAGAAGGTATCAGTGGTACAAGAGTTTCCCGGACTTGAGAGTGTTGACACCAAAGGCTTTTTAGGTACCATTGTAGTTTCCTTATATACAGTCTGGCATATGGAATGAGTAGAATGCAAGATGCCATGAATCCCAGAGCTTTCAGGATTTTCCTTGCGGATAACTGAGGTCTGGGTGGCTATTTGAGAGAAGTAGGTTGTCAGGTAGGTTTGTTTTTCTGGCGTAAGGAATGCCATCTGGGATGCCATGTCCAGGCTTGATCACAGGAATACAATCTTTTGCGTGGGTACAAGTTTGGATTTCTTTTCGTTAACAGTATACCCCAGGGAGGTCAGTAGGTCTTTTACAAAGGTCAGGTGCCTTAGAAGCTTTTCCTGACTGTCTGCCTGAATCAGGCAGTCATCTAAGTATGAGTAAATTTGAATATTTCTTTGTCTGCAAAAAGCAATGGCGGGAGCCAGGCATTTTGTGAAAACTCTGGGAGCAGTGGATAAGCCAAAGGGAAGTAGAGAGACCTGAAAGTGCAGTGATCCTGCCCTGAAACGTAGATATTTCCTGCAAGATTCCCTGATTGGGATGTGTAGGTAGGCCTCTTTTAGGTCTAGGGTGACTAACCAAGTATCCTTGGAGAGCATAGGTAGAAGTTGCTGGAGGGTGAACATTTTGAATTTTGGTATCACCAGAAAAGTGTTTAGAATGGAAAGATCGAGGATGGAGTGCCAGGTGCCCTCTTTTCTGGGTACCAGGAAGAGTCTGGAGTAGAAAAGTACAGTTTTGTACCTACCATAAATGTAGATGTTCGAAGATCCACATTGCTGCAGTCCTTACATATGGGTAGTCCGCTGTCCTCGGTCGGCCCGAATACCAAAGTATTAGGCTGACGTCGGTCAAGGCGCCTAAAACTGACATCAGGACGTCAGGGTACAAAAGCGCATGACCGACGTCATTTCCTCAGTCTTTTCTTGCCCCAGATGTCAGAAGGCCCTAACAAGAAAGGCCAAAGCCAAAAACCAGCAAAACCTAACCAACCACCCGTGCACTAACCATATTTACAATATGTACAACACAGATCATACCACCACCTACAACAACAGAGGGGAAGGAGGGAGGGTAAATTGGACTGCAGCAATGTGGATCTTCGAACATCTACATTTATGGTAGGTACAAAACTGTACTATGTTCTTCATCTCACATTGCTGCAGTCCTTACATATGGGTAGAATCCCAAAGCAGAGGTAAGGGAGGATGGCAACACTATAAGGCATTAGGAGCTGCCAACATGCCCTGTAAAATTGCAGTGGCAAATCCAGCCCTAGATTTAGAGTAAAGTGGAAGGTGGTAATGCTTAGAGAAAGTATGCACTGAACTCCAAGTAGCTACCTCCAAAATATCTTTAGTAGCCACCCCCCTTAAAAAAGCTGTAGAAGTGGCAGTAGCCCTAGTGGAATGAGGCCTAATCCCAGCTGGAATCTCCTTACCATGATGGGAATAACAGAAAGCAATACAAAAACCAATCCATTTAGAAATAGTTTGTTTTGAAACAGGTTTGCCCTGAGAACCCAAAGCAAAAGAAACAAACAACTGCTGAGACTGCCTGAACCCTTTAGTTCTGCTCAAATAATATCGCAACTGTCTGTGTATATCCAAGGTGTGCAAAATCCTTTCCCCTTTATTTTGGGGGTTTGCATAAAAAGTAGGCAAATGAATAGTTTGGTTTAAAGCCACACTAGAAACCACTTTAGGCATAAAAGAAGGGTTAGTATGCAAAGACACCCTATCCTTGTGAAAAATTAAGAAAGGCTCAACTGCCATAAGGGCCTGTAATTCAGAAACCCTTCTTGCAGAGGTAATGGCCAACAAAAAAGCAGTTTTCCATGATAAATATTTCAACTCTGCCGATGCTGCAGGCTCAAAAGGTTGTAGAGTGAGTTTCTCCAACACAAAATTGAGATCCCAAGCAGGAGTAGGAGCTCTCGGGGGTCTTATATTCTTTGCCCTCTAAGGAATTGCTTAAACAAAGGCTGAGAAAATAAAGGTGGGTCACAGTCATAGTGAGCAGAAATTGCTGCAGCATGAACCTTTATAGAGGAGAAGGACAAACCTTTGTCCAATAACTCAGTAAGGTATTGAAGAGCAACACTTAAATTAGGTTTAGAAACATCAAAGTCCTTAGTTGTACTCCAAAATAAAAATCTCCTCCATTTATCTGCGTAAACTTTCCTTGTACTAGGCCTTCTGGCCTCCAAAATAACATTCAAAACTTGTTGTGGAAGCTGAGACCCTCCAGGGTTTAAAACAGAATATGCCAGGCTGTCAGATGTAGAGAATGAAGTTTGACATTGAGTAAATGACTGTTCTCCTGAGACAGCAGGTGAGGAATCGAAGGCAAAGGCCATGGGGGCTCTTGTACCAGACTTCTCAGTAATGGGTACCAGTGCTGTCGAGGCCAATCTGGAGCTATTAAAATCATGTTTGGCTTGTCCTGTCTGACCTTCAGCAATACCTTTGGGAGGAGAGGCAGAGGTGGAAAGGCATACACGTGAAGATTGCTCCAATTGAATGAGAGAGCATCCACTTTCCAAGCTGTGGGATGAAACCTTTTTGTGCAAAACTTTGGCAGCTGGTAATTTTGTGGAGAAGCGAACAGATCTATGTCTGGAGTTCCCCATAACACTGTCAATCTCTGAAATACATGAGGATCCAATTTCCACTCGTGGGGATCCATAATTTGTCTGCTCAACACATCTGCTAAGGAGTTCTGTGCTCCTGGCAGAAACCTTGCCTGAAGATTTAGCTGTAAACTGAGAGCAGTCTCCCACAAAATCATTGCTTGTCTGCATAGAGGATAAGAATGCGTTCCCCCTTGCTTGTTGATGTACCACATGACAGTTGTGTTGACTGCTTGAATCAACACCTGCCCTGGAAGAAGTAAATCCTTGAAAGCTATCAATGCAAATTGGACTGCTAACATCTCCTTCAAGTTGATATGTAGATGTTGAAGTCTGGCAGGCCACGTGTCTTGTACCCATTTTCCATTTAGATGAGCTCCCCAAGCTTTGTCTGAGGCATCTGTTGTTAAAATCTGACTCGCCTCTGGCCGGGTCACAGAGAGTCCCTTGTTTAGGTGACATTCCTGAGCCCACCACAAAAATTCCTTTTGAATGCAAGGTATTATTTGAATGACAGTGTCCAAATCTTGGCAGTGCTGTGTCCATACATTCTTGAGATACCATTGTAGCTTCCTCATATGCAGTTTGGCATTGGGAAGTACCAGAATACAAGATGCCATGAACCCCAAGGCTTGAAGGACTGTCCTTGCAGTCAGCCTTGACAGACGAGACAACTGGAGGAAGTAAAGAGAAAGATTCTTTTGTTTGTCCGGGGTCAAAAAGGCCATCTGGGATGCTGTATTCAGTCTCACACCCAGAAAGCACATGTCCTGAGAGGGTACTAGACTGGACTTTATTTCGTTCACAGAATACCCCAGGCATCTTAACACTGCCATCACATACTGTAAATGATGAAGAAGTTCGTCCTTTTCTTGGGCCAGAATCAGGCAATCGTCCAAATAAGGATATATCTGTATTCCTCTTAGCCTGAAGAAAGCTACCACTGGAGCCAGAACCTTCGTGAACACTCTGGGCAGTAGATAAGCCAAAGGGCAATGCAGAGAACTGATAATGTGAAGTCCCAGCCAAAACGCAGATACTTCCTGCAACTGGGCCTGATAGGAACATGAAGGTAAGCCTCCTTGAGATCCAGAGTCACCATCCAGTGATCTTTGCCCAGCAGAGGTAAAAGCTGCTGTAACGTCAACATTTTGAACTTGGGAATGTCCAGATATGTGTTGAGGATAGATAAATCCAAAATTGGTCTCCACGTGTTTCCTTTCTTTGGTACTAGAAACAGGCGAGAATAAAACCCCAGGCCCACTTCTGGCAGAGGGACCGGTTGTATGGCCCCTATTTGAAGTAGTAGAGAAATTTGCTTGCAAGCCTCTAGTCTTTGCTGAGGAGGAACATCCGGCATGCCTTTGAAAGGAGGCAAGGTATGGAAATAAAACTTGTAACCCCGGTGTATGATATCCAATACCCATTTGTCTTGGGTAATCAACATCCAATTTTCCTTGAAGAGACCTAACCTTCCTCCCAAAGGTGCTGCCAGGCAAGAAGGATCTGGCAGCTGAAAAAGTAGGTCATTGGGCCTGTTTACGAAAGGACTGGCCCCTGCCCTCACCCGAAGATTGTGCAGGTGAACTCCCTGTTCTAGGCCTGAAAGAACTCTGAGCTCTGCCCCTACCTCGTCTAGATCTACCCCTAGACTGAGAGTCATAAGAAGGATACGTCCACCCCTTAGCAGGCCAATTCCTACTAAACTTCGGAGGCTGAACTTGCAAAAAATCTTTAACAGCCTGCATAGACTTAGCCTTGTCTTCCATTTTCTTCAAGACTGACTCCACAGGTGAACCAAACAACACATCAGACTGCAAAGGAGCATCCAAAATCCTTGTCTTAACATGGTCAGATAAATTCTGATCCTTCAGCCAGGCGTGCCTGCGAAGAACTGAGCCAGTGGCAGCCACCCTAGACGAGGCCTGCACAGCATCAAAACCACACTGTAATGAATGCTTACTCACCTGTTCAGAGACATGCACCAAATCTTGTAATTCTTTACACTCAATGCCTTCCGCCAGAGCATCCACCTTAGACTTCAATTGAGAAAGAAGAAAGTTTTGATATTTCAACATATGAAACTGGCAATTCAAAGCCCTCATAGCTAAGGTAGAAGATGTATAGACCTTCTTTCCCCATCTATCCAAAGCTCTGGCTTCTTTATCTAGAGGAACCGGATTTTTTACAACAGAGGCCTTGACACCCTTAGGTCCCTGACTAATAGTTTCTGGGTCCCCCTAGGACTCTTATAAAGATATTTATGAGCCTCAGGCACCCTGTAATACCTATCCGGTTTAACAGGAGCAGGAGGCAGAGAATCAGGATTAAGTGAAGCCTCTGCAAACACATCTTCCACAACATCCAGAACAGGGGTATAGCCAAGGGCCTATGCTGGGGTAACAGCAAAAACTCCCTAAGCCTTTTCCTAGAATCAGAGAAGTCCTGACCTTCCCACTTAAAATGTTCCCTCATAGAATGAAGTGTCTCTGAAAAAGAAAAATCCTCTGGAGGAGAAGCAGAAGGAGTGGAATCATCTGCATCAGAATCAGAATAAGGAGAGTACTCCTGCAAGTCTTCAGCTGAAGAGTCTGAAACATCCGAAGCCTGCTCAAAACTTCCCAACTCTGGCTCCACCCTAGGCCTCTTATCAGGAGGGGGCAAAGAACCTCTAATCAGAGTAATCAAATCTTCTGCCATTTTAAGCATGTGCTTCTTAGGCACAGACCCTGCTGAACTAGAAGTGACACCAACAGAAGCTAAAACTGGCCTGCCTCTGGGAGAAGCCTTGGAAACAGAAGGAGAAGGCCTAACCACCCTAGGAAGGGAGGGGAGTACAGTAACTTGAGAAGCCCCTTCAGCCTGACCTGCCTCCTGAGAGACCACCTCCTGCAAAATCAAAGTCTCCCCCTGAGACTCCAGAGAAGTCTCCGTCGGAACCACCGGTTCCACTGAAGCCTCTAAAGAACCGGCGTCCGGAACGGACGACTCATCTTGCCTGGGTTTAGCTGCTTTGTCTTTGCGCTTCTTCGCAGAAGCGGGTGCCGGAGAACCCGACGGCACATTATAATTGCACCGCTTCCCAAAGACCAGCCTAGCACAATCTAACCTTCGCTTAATAGTGCGTTTATTGAACCTAGCACAAAAGCGACACCCAACAACGTCGTGCTCAGGCCCCAAACAAGGAATACACAAAGAATGATAATCCCTATGCGGTATCTGTTTCCCACAAGAAATACAGTTATTCACTTTTTCTGACATCCGGTAAAATACTGAGGCAAGAAAAAACCAAAATATTCCCCAACGGGGTACTTAGCCAACTTGGATTCGGTCTGAAACTCCGAATTCGAAAAATTTCAGAACGCCGAACGGCACTTGCAACGCTGCTTCTGCATCGGACTGAAACTCCGAATTCGAAAAATTTCAGAACGCCGAACGGCACTTGCAACGCTGCTTCTGCATCGGACCATGCGGCAAAAAAGACTGAGGAAATGACGTCGGTCATGCGCTTTTGTACCCTGACGTCCTGATGTCAGTTTTAGGCGCTTTGACTGACGTCAGCCTAATACTTTGGTATTCGGGCCGACCGAGGACAGCGGACTACCCATATGTAAGGACTGCAGCAATGTGAGATGAAGAACATCCTTGGCCTACCTGTTCTGCAGGAACATGCTCTACTGCCCTCATAGAGAGCAGGGAAAGGACTTGCTTTTTGGCCTCTGCCCACTGGTTTGGGGGAAGCTCTGGGAACACCTCTGGGGTTGGAAGAGTGTGGAAATAAAATTTGTATCCCTGGGATACTATGTTGAGGACCCAGAGGTCATTGGTAATGGTGGCCCAGGTGTTTGCGTGGAAGGACAGTTTTCCTCCTAGGGACAAGAGCAGGTGGGCAGAGGGAGGGGGTGGAAGTGTAAAGTCATTGTGAGTTTTTACCATGAGGGGGTGGCATAGCACTCCCTGGTTTTGAAGAGGAGGAAATCCATTGCTTAGATCTCTACATTCCCTGGGGCTGTTGTCTGGGGAGCCTGCTTCCCTGGGGTCTGGGCTGAGCTAACCTGGAGGAGGCAGGAAAGGACCAGTGCTTGGAGGGGCAATGCCTACTGAACCTTGGTGACTGGACCTACAGGAAGTCTTTAACGGTCTGCATAGATTTAGCTTTTTCTTCCATCTTTTTTAAGACCTCCTCTGCCTTGGTGGCAAATAAGTTGCCTTTGTGCAGTGGTGTGTCCAATAATTTGGATTTGACATGGTCTGGCAAGGGCTGTTGCTTTAGCCAAGCATGCCTTCTAAGGACTGAACCAGTGACTGCTGCCCTGCAAGATGCTTCTTGTAAAACCCACATTGTAAAGTCTGCTTAGTTACCTGACTTGCAGAATGCATTAACTCTTGTAACTCTATTTTCTGCACACGCAGGAAAAAATATATATTTTTTGTTTGAGGAGTTCCATGGCATGCTGCTGATATTTCAGCATATGGAACTGACAATCTAGTGCTCTAAAAGCAAGAGTAGTAGAGGTGTGCTCTAATAGCAAGAGTAGCAGAGGTGTATACTTTTTTACCCCATCTGTCTAATGCTCGGGAATCCCTACCTGAGGGGGTGGGATTCTTAGCTAAAGTTGCTTTGATTCCTTTAGGTCCGTGAGAGATAACCTCGGGGTCAGCAGGAGGATTTCTGAAAACAAATTTGTGAGAGTCAGGGACTCTAATACCTGTCTGGTTTGCTGGGAGCAGGAGGGAGGGTGTCAGGAGTCAAACTGGATTCCATAAAAACATCATCCACAACATCCAGGATAGAAGGAATGGCCAGAGGTCTGTGCTGTGGAAGATCTAAGAATTCCCCGAGTCTCTTTTGACTGAGGGTAGTCCTGACATTCCCATTGGAAATGCTCCCTTAAGGTATGTAGGGTTTCCCCAAAAGAAAAGTCCTCGGGTGGACGGGCTGAAGGGATGGATTCCTCTATATCAGAATCCTCATAAGCTGAGAGGGGTTGCACATCTTCATATTCAGATGCATCAGAGTCATCGGACTCCTGTTCAGATAAAACTACTGGGGACAAATCTTTTTTTTTTCTTTTGGAAGGGATAGTCTGGCTTCCCCTGACAAGCATTATAAGGTCTTCTGCCATTTTAAGCATCTGTGACTGAGGCAAGGAAGCAGTTGCCTGAGATTGGGTCGCCGATTTCTTGGGTGTGGTTCGTACCCTGGGCCTTAGAAACTTGGTAATTTCTGCAAGAACAGCAGACGCGAAAGAAGTCATCTGTCTGTGTCAAGAATCGGTAGTGTGAAGTACTTCCTCAGAAGCTGGTGTCTGTTCAGCAGCTCCGGACCCATCTAAGGTAGAGACATCTGCAGGATCCTTAGTCGATGATGAGTCTCACGGCATACCAAACTCTGAAAGGGTCTTGGTAGCGGCCTGCAAATCCACAGAAGTGGGCTTCAGGGCCTGCAAAAGTGCCTCACTAAGGACCAGAGAACTGACGACTAGCTTAATGGAAGCGTCGGCGGCGGTTTTGGACCTGTGCTGTCTCTGTCTTTATCTTTACGTTTTTTCAAAAGATCTGCTGTCAGATGGCTTACCAAAGCCATATCAGAATTCAAGGACTGACAGTGAAAATATCTTGTTACCATAAGGGCGCGACAATGTACAGTTCTGGCATTGAACAAAGCACAAAAGCAACAGCGGGGGACATCATGGTCTGGGCCTAAGCAAGTGACGCAGTAAGAATGAAAATCTGTGTGTGGTATTTGCTTTCCACAGGTGAGATAATTGTTAACTTTTTCTGACATTGGTTCGAGCAAGAAAAAAGGATCCCCAACGAGGGTACCTAGCTTTAGAAGACTTTAACTTCAATTCGGAAATGAAAACGCAGGTAGTGGCCCACTGGCACTCGTGCGAACTGCTTCTGCTTTGGGCTCCTTGGCAAGAAAGACTGATGTAATGGCGTTGGCTGTCTTAATTTATAACACTGATGACCTGACATCAGTCCTGGGAAGATGGCAACCGACACAGAAATATTAACTCTCTGGTATTCCGACTGACTGAGGGCTACCCTGGCAGGGATAACCCAAATGTGGTGACTGCAACAGTGAAACACGAAGACCATCAGTCATTTCCCTGCACAAAGATAGGGGAATCAATGTTCCAGAATAACTAAAGACCAAAAGTCTAACTAGCCTCATCTGTAAAGGTACACACAGGATCATGATAGAATTAATAAAAAAAGACGCAGATGACCTACAAACGCTTAATCCAAGCCAGTTCAGTGTTGTCAAGAGCAGATCCTGCTTAACCTGGTTGACTTCATGAAGTTTACTAAAACAATGGATTAGGGGAAAAATCATTAACCACCACATATCTGGACTTTGCAAAAGCATTAAACACAATCCCACACACACACACACACACACACACACACACACACAGATATTGTTGATAAACCCGACCTGCTAAATGCTAATCCCTATATAACCCGCAGACTAGTTCACAAACAAAACTCAGAAAATTAGGGAAGGTGGCTCTACCTCCTCCAAAAGACCTATCATTAGTGGTGTATCCTATGGTTCAGTCTATGGACCACTCTTCTTTGGCATTTACTTCTCGGAGATCAAAGCTAATGTAATGGGTTTGTGGCTGACCAAGTTTGTAGATGACTACTATAACATCTCTAGTGGGTATCAATATCCTCTGAGAAGGCCCTTCCCAAACAAAGAGATGGTGCCATAAGCATGGACTAAAACTGAACATCAAAAAATGTTGAATTTTCTCTTTTGACAAGTAAGATGTCCCCTGTAGCTGCCACATCAACATCACACCTCTGAAAAGTGAGTTGGCAGTTGGGGACCTCGTAAGCTATGCGGGCAATAAATGGTCTTGATCACCATGTATCCACTACTATAAGAAAGTACTTTTGCATTGTGCAGCTTATTAGTAAGGGTATGGCATCTAGACCCAGATAAGCGATAATTCTACTGTATCGGTCACGTATTAGCCCAATTACGGAGTATAATCCCCCATTTGGTATGTACCTGTCTGAACACTTAAGCCAACCTGAACAACCACAATGCTCTCTTACCAGGAAAATCAGGGACCTAAATCATAAAAACTTCACTGACCATCTCAAAGCCATGCCCTCTTCTCAGTATCATACAGGCTATTAAGGGGAAAGATCTGCCTCAAGTACAGAGCCTCACTAGGCCCTGTCCTCTTTGATCGACACATCTGCCTCATGGATAGAGCCTCACTAATCCCTGTCCACTCTGATCAACACATCTGCCTCATATACAGAACCTCACCAGACCCCATGCTCTCTGATCTACACATCTGCCTCACCTACACAGCCTCACTAGGCCCTATCCTACCTGATCTACACATCTTCCTCACCTACAGAGCCTCACTAAACCCTATCCTCTCTGATCTCCTTGCACATCTGCAAGCCCAATAATGAAATAAACACCCAGTCAAGAGACTTAACCTCTTCTGCAACACAAACAAAACATGTTGGAGGTATAGGTATGTATCACACACACCACCTCTTTTTTGGAATTGTTTTCCTCTCCACATAAAACAAAGTATTTTCCTTATTGTATTCAAATGGGAAAGAGCAAATCTGTCCCTGGTTTAGTACCCTTGTCCCTTATGGTTAGGGGTAACATATAAAAGTTCTGTCTGGCTCTGAACCCCTCTTTAGGGGCTAATATACAGATCATGAGATGGGTACGTCCAATCTATAACCAAATGGGATAGGCTATTTTGAGCACAAAATGGGAAACTGGCTAGGCTTAAAATGGCTTGTAAAGGCAGTTAACCTAGTACTTAAATATAAACCTATGAACAGTCTAATATGTACCTATGAACTTATAAACAGAGGCCACAAGGCCCAGATGTAATAGAACAAGAAAGGTACAGTTGTGTAAGAACTTACCACAACAGCAGATGTCCTACTTTTCACTGTTGCATTGTCCTTTACATCTGTGATATCCTGCCAAGGATAGCTAAGCATATGGCCAGCATACCAAACCCTTTACACTTTCAAGGTGCTATACTTCAGGCATATTTTCTATGTCCAAGGTATAAGGTACATATGTGGCATACAAGTGCTAAAGCTTCAGAACTGAATTGCCCCAGAAGAACCAGAGCAAACCAAGAGGAAAAACAAAAATATGTCCTTCCGATAAGGTAAGGAGGAGGAAAGAAAGTAAGGAAGACCCCTAACAGAGAACAAAAGGGGGAAGAAGTGAGTGACCGAATACTTCAACAGTGAAAAGTAGGGCATCTACTGTTATGGTAAGTTCTTACGAAACTGCACTATGTCCTTCCTTATCACTGTTGCAGTACTCTTTACCTCTGGGAGAGTATAAGAGCTACTTACAATACAGGATGTGAGGAGAAAGCCACAGAGGAGGCTTCCAACAACCCATGAAGTATGGCCCTAGCAAAGCCTACCCTAGCCCTAGAAATCACATCCAGCTTGTAATGTTCAGTAAAGCTAAGTACAGAAGACCAAGTAGCAGCTTACAAAATGGATCTAGTATCTAAGACCCAAGAAATAAGCACCAAAAGAGGCAAATGCCCCAGTAGAATGAGCATGAACAGAAGAAAGCTGTTTTCCATAAAATGAATAGCAAAAAGAAATGACCTTAGAGATGCAGAAGAAGATGGTTTGCTTTGATAAAAGCCAAACGCAATATCTTGGAATGAAAAGAAACAATCACATTGGGCTTAAAAGAAGGATTAATGAGACAGGTCTCTGTGTCTTTGTGAAAAAAAGCAAAAAATAAGAGGTACTCCCATAAGTGCCTAAAGTTCAGAGACCCTCTTGGCAGAAGTAAGAGCCGAAGAGGAAGCTGCAGGCTCAAAAAGAAACAGAGTTCTCAAGAACAAAACTAAGGTACCAAAAAGGAAGAGCAGGCTTTCTTGGGAGCCTAATATGAAGGACATATTTCAAACATTTACAAGCAGAAGATGAGCTTCAAAAGACAAATATGCCAGACCAGAACTGATCAGCTCTCACAAACAAGAAAGGAAAATAAGAATACCCACAGATAAGGGATCCAGTTCATATCGGAGACACCAAACATAAACATCTCTCTCATTTAGCCACATAGCATTTTCTAGTAGTGGGTTTTCTAGCTGTTTGCAAAACCTGAAGAAAGTCCTCAAAAAAATTGGTGTCTAAAAGGAGTCAATACTCTTATCCAGAGAATCAACTGAAGATTGGGAAAGTGAGGGTGAATAAGAGATTCCTCTTCTTGTGTGAGAAGATCCATCCTGTGAGGTAACTTGTGATAACCGCCCTGGGCCAGGCGAACTAGAAGGGGAATCAGTGCTTTCAGGGTCAAAAGTAAATCACCAAATAGCTTTTGGGCCTGTCCCACATGATTCTGTGCAGGGCTTTGGTAGCAGAGAAAGATAGGTATAGGCATATAGAAGCATGCCCTTCCAAGAAAAAGACAGGGCATCCACTTTCTCAACCAGAGGACTAGAAACTCAAACAGAACCAGGGAAGTTGTCTGTTCAGAGTGGAAGAAAAAAGATCTACTTAAGGAGTGGCCCCCCTAATGTACTATATCCACGAATACTTCCCCGTGCATCCATTCATAAGGATCTGTTTTGGATCTGCTCAAAGTATCTGCCACAAGAAGACTTACCAGATGGCTGCACATTGAGTAACAGCTTAATTTCAGCTCTCCCAGTGTGAAAACAGCAACTCAGAAGAGAGAGCCAGTGAACTGATTTTTTGGGGGGTAAATTTCAGTAACTGTCTAGTAGGTGCACTGCCTGGATGCCAGCAAAAAAAGAAATTCAGAGAACCGAAAAGAAAATCAACCACAAAAGGTGAGGAAAAAACACTGACTGGGAAGAACTCTGCAGCTGTTCAACAAAAAGCAGTGCAAGCTCCAAATTTGGCGCAAGACATGACTTCCAGTAACTTAGAGGAAAAAATAAGTCAAATGTACTCCGAGCTGATTAAAATAAACAAAACAATGATGGAGTATATCAACTCAAATAACAAAAGGCTGGATAAAATGGAAGAAGCTTTAAACAGATATTCAGATGCGTTGATAAAACTGCAAAAAGCAGACGTCAAAATGAAGAAAAGGCTGTCTCAATATGAGACTGGTCAAGAAGAGATGTACCAATAAAATAACAGAATTAGAGGACAGGACATGTAGGGAAAACCTGAGATTTTTTGTTGTACCAGAGAAGTTGGAAGGAACAGACTGTATTGTTTTTTTGTTCGTCTTTCGGCTTTTCCCGGTAAAGGGTCGCCACAGCGGAACTCCGGTCCGCTAATGATTGGCAGCAAATTTTTATGAAACGCCGAGGTGCCAGCTCGATGCCCAACCTTCAACGAAGGCACGCCCATTTATGCACGCATGTCTTTCGAATGCTACCCAACCGCGGGGAGGACATGCAGACTCCACATAGAAGGCACTCCCAAGCCCAGCAGAGAATCGAACGGGAGAACCTTTTGCTGTGAGGTAACAACGCTACCGCCGTACCACTGTATTAATTTTATGATAACACATGTAAGCAACGGGACTGGTATTCCACAGCAGGATCTGTTCCTTCAAAGGGCACACTGTATGTATGCATGCTCCAAATCAGGCCATGAGAAAACAACCTAGACCTTTAAGAGCAAAAATGCAATCCTACCAGCAGAAGGAGTTCATTCTTACAAGACTGTGGCAAAAGGACAAAGTAATACGAGTGGAAGAGAGTAGAACATTTGTGGAAAATAATTACTCATTGTGCACCAAGCAGAAAAGGAGTAAATTTAGTCCAGTAATTAGGGAATGTCGAGAAGCAGGCATGAGATTCAAACTGCTGTATCCAACCATCTTCAGAATATTCTTTCCTGGAGGAACAAAATGATTTTTTGATGCTGAACATGCTAAGCAGGAAATACAAAAGTTTCTCCAACAAACAGTGAGCTGTGGAACAGAAGGAGATTGTGCTTCTTGTTCTTCTGGTAATAAAGACCACAGGGAGACTGTGCCAAAGAAACCTTTTCAAGTGTTTCAACAGAAAATGCTCGAGACACAGAAAAAAAGCACCAACAACTGACTAGAAGAACCAAGAGTACGTTGGAAAGGAAGCAGAGACTGGACTTGGGAGATGGTAATAAACAGGAATGAATCCAGAAACTCAGAAATTGACGAATAAATATGGGAATATAAAGCATTAATTATATTTGTGAAATATGAAAGAACACGAAAACCTGGAAATACTGGGCTTTTTTGACTTTGTTAAACTTTTAGGGGACTCTAAAGCATATGCCCCTACTTCGTATCATTATTGTTTGCAGGAACACTTAGTAGAGAGTAAAAGGAAGGAAATAGTTAACTTTAAGTAAAACAAACTTTTATTAACAGTAATATTGTATAGTTCATGATATTTGCAGCTGTAAAGTTTTCTCAGCTCTCAACTGTAATGGGGATACTAAAGTAAACCTATTTTATGTTGCTGCTATCCATCCTGATGTGTTTCTATATAATAAAGCATATAAATGAACTATCCTGCCTGTTCATCTTGAATCATAACATAGGACAAGCAACATGGTCTCAGAATGGGATCCAGAATCAAGACCAAGAGGCACTCAGTTAATGTTGAAGGAATACAGGGAAATGGATCTTCCGTACAGCTCGCAAAACAGGTCAGAAATGAATTCCAGGTACTAAAACTTGCTTAAATTATTTCTTACTTGAAGAATATAAAAGAAAGCAGTCAGTGCTCTAAATGAATTTCTAGTTAATCAAACTGTCTGAAACTGTGACATATTGATAAACATATTCAAAATAGTCACGAAAATGTTTAAAATAATGTCAGAATCACAAACTGTATAAAATAAGGAAAACTACCACATTTTTTTGCTGTCTGCTACTTTTTCACATTAAGTAAAGCTATTTTAGATAGTCAAGGTATACAGAGTGTTTGCAAGTTAGTGCAGTACAGTTATTTCACAAAATACAGCCATTTCAAAGAATATTTTGCAAGTTACAGCACTCAAAGAGCTTATTGTGTATCTGAATGGTATTACAAGTGCCTGGTGCGTTAACATGTTCGTACATAACTACAAGTGGGCCAGGATTGCATTGTGTTTTACTATAATTTCTTGGCATAGCAGAAGGCTTTCACTGACCAGCTCCACTTATATTTGATAATAATACTGCAGAGAATTGGAGAGTGTTTGAGCAAGTGTACAAGCAGCATTTGCTGACAAAGATGCATGTGCAAAGCCATTTATTCTGCTTAATTTAGCTGGTTCAGAAGTCATAGAAAAAGAGCGTTCATTTGTGTATGCACCTGCTGTGTTTACAGACAAGGGGGAAAACCAATATATAGTGGTACTAGCTGAAACATGGGAAGACCCTGAGTGCTTAAAACGTAAATTTAGACAAATGTGTAACCCCCAAACGAATATTATGATGGAAAGGCACTTATTTTACACAAGGGATCAAAATCCTGGTGGAACTTTTGCAGCATATATAACTGACTTGAGAAACAAGGCTAAAATGCGCAGATATGGTGAATTAAGGGATGAGCTGATAAAAAACAGACTTGTGTACGGTATTCAAGATGATGCTGTGAGAAAGATTTTGCTTTCTGACAGTGATTTAACTTTGAATAAGGCCACTGAGATTTATCAGACATATAAGCTCACAGAAAAGCACACACACATATGTTTACAAAGGAGAAATGCATTCTTCTAAAGCTAATGTTGATAGTATGCAGCACATTGTTAAAATAAACAGGCCCAAGCACATGGCAGCAACTGAGAGTCCTGTAACAGTCCCCTGGTAATCCCTGTAGCTTTCTAGCAAATTCCAGAGCATGCACAACAAGGATGAGTCAGCAAACCCAAAGCATGTTCCCTCATCTAGCCTCATAGCCAACTGTCATAATTGTGGTGGTAATCATGTGTCTAAAAGAGAAAAGTGCTTAGCTTTTGGTCAGCAATGCCACAGATGTAAAAAGAGGAATCATTTCCAAAGATTTTGTAAATCAAAAGAGGCACATTCTTTTATTAAAAGAGATTACTCAAAGAGACAAGTTAATCAATTAGAAAGCTGTGACCCTACATTTTATGTTGATGGTGTGTCTGTGCTTAATGAAACAGTCAATGCAGTAGATTTATGGGCAAAGAATGAAGTATTCTGTACTGTTTGGAAAAATGAGAGACCCACAGAGCTCAAAGCGGACACAGGTTCAAAGTGTAATGTTATGTCAGCAGAAACATTTGCTAGAGTATGTGCTTGTGAGAAACTTGATTTGGCACAGGGTGCAAAGCTTGTTGCTTATGGTGGTGAAGAAATTCAAACCGAAGATTCAGAAGTGCTTTCATGTTACTCTTCTGGGAACATGACTTGCAATTTTATATAGTCAAAAGGCATGAACAGTCATTATTAGTCCTCAGAGACCGTTTGAAAACGGGACTACTTCTATTTAATAAGAAAGTCCACCATGTAAGCTTGAAAGACCACTGTTCTAATTTCACCCAGTCTATTTTCTCTATCTATGCTGATCTTTTCAAAGACAAACTAGGCAAACTCCCAGTTATGTACTCCATGAAGTTAAGACTAGCCCGGAAAGTTCCACTAGCTATGCAGAACAGAGTCAAAGCTGAGCTAGATAATATGGTGCAGCAAGGTATAATTTGTCCAGTTGATGACTCAACTAAATGGGTATCTTCCATGGTGGTAGCTCATAAGAAAAGCTCAGATATGTATTGATCCACGAGATTTAAACAAAGCACTGAAAAGACCTCATCATCCAATGTGTACAGTTGAAGACGTCGCTGCTCTTATGCCAAAAGCCTCTGTTTTGGATGCAGAGAGTTCATTTTGACAAATTTTGTTTGACTGAAAATCTTCATTGCTAACCACTTTCAGTACTCCTTTTGGCAGGTACACATTTTTGAGAATGCCATTTGGGATAAATTCTGCTAGTGAAGTCTTCCAGTCTGCTATGGAACAATTTTTTTCTGGATATACGTGTGCTACTATAGTAGAGGATATTCTAATAGGAGGTAATGGTGAAGCTGAGTATGACAGAAACCTCAAGAAAGTTCTGGAAACAGCATGTGAAGTGAATCTTAAGCTGAATCCTCAGAAGTGCAAGTTCTGGCTATGATACCAGTTAAGGCTTGAGACCAGATCCTTCCAAGCAAACATCAATTCTTGAGATGCCAGCTCCAGACAATGTTCAAAGCCATACAATGTTTTCTTGGCATGGTTAATTACCTAGGCAAGTTCATTCCAGACTTGAGCCAACTTTCAGCACCACTCAGAGAGTTAACACACAAAGATATATCCTGGTCCTTGTTAGAACAACACCAAAGTGCATTTCATGTCCTGAAACAGAGAATTGTCATTCTACCAACACTCAGATACTATGATGTTCACAAACCAGTAACTCTTTCTTGTGATATTTCAAAATTTGGTCTTAGTGCAGTCATTCTTCAAGAGGGCTGTCCAGCAGCCTACGAGTCCAGAACCCTAACCCAAACAGAGATGCAGTATGCCCAGACAGAGAAAGAACGTTTGGCAATCATGTTTGCATGTTCAAAGTTCCATGATTATATTTATGGATGCCCAATTCAAAAAAAACAGATCACCAACCTCTAGTCACTATTTTGAGAAAGCCTATGAATACAGCTCCAGCCAGATTGCAGCGCGTGATTTTGAAATTGCGAAAGTATAATTTCAATCTTGTCTACACAAAAGGCAAATTTCTTTATCTTGCTGATATACTTTATCCAGATTGTCCAGAAATACCACTAAACAGCATGAAAATGAGCACCTTGATTTTGAAGTCATGTAAGTGAGAAATTTTTCTTCCAGACATCTTGATGAGTTTAGAAGTCACACAGCCTCAGATCCAATTCTTCAGAATCTCAACCACTTTATCAGTCAAGGATGGCCATCAGAGCAATCTTGTTTACCGCATGCCCTGCAACCATATTTTCCTTACAGACATGAGATTTTGTTTGACAACGGTATCATCATGAAAGATCCAAAAGTGATTGTTCCAAAATCCTTACAAGACTACATTACCATTTTGCACTGTGGCCACCAGGAACTGATTCTACCAAAAGAAGGGCACGAGGAGTAATATTTTGGCCTTCTACGTCAAAGGATATTGAGACAGTACTTTCATCTTGTTCTTTATGCAAAAGTACTAAGCCACATCAACAAAAAGAAGCACTTCAGCTAAACCAAATTTCTGAACTACCTTGGTCAACAGTAGCTACAGGCATTTTCAAATGGAATGGTCAACATTACTTGGTGTTAGCTGACTCTTATTCAGATTGGTTCAAGGCTGATGTATTTCCTAATCTAGCATCCAGTACTGTCATTACTAAGTTGAAGCATCATTTTGCAGTCCATGGTAGTCCACACAAAGTTATTTCTGACAATGGTATATAGTTTACAAGCCAGCAGCTCAAGAGATTTGCTGAAAAGTGGGACTTTATTCATTGCTGCAAGCATGGAAGCATGCCTGAATACCAAAGTCAAATGGTTTGGAAGAACGTGCAGTTCAAAGTGCAAAACAGTTATCAGAGAAGTTGAAACAAGACAATAGTGATGTTTTCCTGAATCTCAGAAACATTCCTTGAGGTAAAAATCTTGGTTCACCTGCATAAAGGCTTTTGTCAAAACAAACCAGAACCACACTACCAATCAGTAGCAATCTGTTGGTTCCCTGTGCTAAGAACAAGGTAGCGAGAGCTCAACTCATGAAAAGGCATTTGTCCCAGAAGTCATATTATGGTAAGTCCAGCAAACTACTCAATCCATTACGAGAAGGGGAGATAGTGAGTATGCAGACATCCAAAGGTTTTGATCAGATTGGAGTCGTGAAAAGTGTATGTCCAGAGCTGAGATCATGCATTATGGAATCACAAGGAGTTGAATTTAGGCGGAATTGGAAACGTTTGGAAATGCAACTTGATCTAGCGATATAGCCTGTATTGCAGCATCTTGCCTGTGGAAAAGACTCTAGATCTCAGAGTGACTTATTTAGTGTTCCAGTTCCAGAGGACATTCCAGCAAATATCCCTGTTCCTGAGAAGATTCCTGAGACAGACTGTTCACCAATGACTGTCCCTGTTGCTAAACCAAGTTTTAATTGCTATATCACTAGATCAAGTTGCATTTCCAAACCATGTTCCAGATATACAGCAAATTTGGACACAAACGGTGTGTTTATTTCTCATTGTCTGTATAACTGCATGTCTTTTTCAGATGTCATTTTATTGTGGGAAATTCACTAAAGAGGGGGGATGTAGATCAGTAAGTATGTATGTATACCTTTAAGAAGCTTTCAAGGGGCTTGCACAAGTGTTAAATACTGAGCACGTGCAAGCCAGACTGCCATTTTGTACAGAGCTATTGAGATGTAAGCATGTGGGCGGCCATGGTGGTGCAGTGGATAGCATTGTCGCCTCACAGCAAGAGGTTCTCCGGTTCAATCCTCAGCTGGGGTGCCTTCTGTGCAGTGTCTGCATGTCTTCCCTGTGGTCGCATTGGTTTCTGCCAGGTGCTCTGGTTTCCTCCCACATCCCAAAGACATGCTGCAGGTGGATTGGACACTCTAAATTGGCCCTAGGTATGAGTGCGTGTGCCTTCTGTGGAAGGTTGGGCGTCAGACTGGCAACTCAATACTGTAAAACTCCACTGCCAATCATGTGCGGACAGGTGATCTACTGTGGCGACCCCTAACCAGGAAAAAGACGAAAGAAGAAGAAGAAGATTGAGATGTAAGCATGTATGTATGTAATGGTCTGTCAGTTAATCCGTTTGTTTATATTTTATGTTGCTGCTATCCATCCTGATGTGTTTCTATATAATAAACAAACTGCTTGAATCATAACACAGGAAGGGTTGATATCCAACTATAAGCAAGAAAGAAATAGGGGGGATCCTAAGGGAAAGACCAACAATGGTAGAGTTTTAGTAGAATATAGAACATACGCTCCTATTGGAAAAGGAATAATTAGTACAGCATACAAAATATTGTATGATAACTATAAGAATCAATCAGAGGAGGCTAGAAAGGATTTGGAAGAGAAACTAGATAAGCAATTCACAAAGAAAAAAATAGGAGAATATATGTATGTCTCCCAAATATGCAACAAAGTTTAGAAGATTTAGGATCTATGCTTGGAAGTGTTTCTATACGTATTTGTATACCCCAGTAGACTCTAAAGAATTTTTCCTCAGGTAGACAGGAAATACTGGTTGTGTAATGGGTAAGAAAGAGGTAACTGAGAAAATACTGTCTGGGAATGTAACGAGTTGGCAGACTTTAAAGTTTCACTACAGACTACTCTGTCAGAGATACTGGGTAAGCAAACTGGTGTAACTAAGGAATTTAAAGTTTCACTACAGACTACTCTGTCAGAGATACTGGGTAAGCAAACTGGTGTAACTAAGGAATTTAATTTTTTTTAGTTATGATGCAGAATTAGAATCGCCTACATATAATAAGACTTTGCTGAGTCTAATTATGGTGGCGGCCAAAAATGCAATTACAAGAAAATGGAAATCAAAGTCTAAACCAACTTTATTAGAAGTAGTGAATGCAGTAAAAAGAGAAAACAGCTGGAATTGGGAACTTTAGAAAAGTGTAGGAACAATTTACATAGGAAAGAATGGGAATTGTGGGAACAATACTTGCAGAAGATGAACAAGTTTTAAAAAAAGCAGGATTTGAATGTGATATGTAATGTTTGATTACCAATGACTGGATAGATTATGAGTGAGTATAATGTTTACAACTACAATTATGTCAAAGATTGATTATAAGTGAGTATAATGTTTCCAACTAAAATTGTCAACATGGTTTGTTTTCATTTATATAAATATATAATTGCCTATGTCATACGTGACAATTTAATAAAGATGTTTCTTATTTAAAAAAAAGTGTCAGTACCATACAACAGTGACTTCATGCCGCCAAAATTGTCGGCCAGTGTTGTCGGTATTTGAAAATGTGTTACGCAAGCACGTAGACAGGGAGTATGATATGTTTATGAAAGACTTTAGGTCATTCAATTTGACCAAAAGTCAGTGGGAAGCTTTGCAGCAATTAAGGGATTGCAATGACAAATACGTTTTCACACAGGCGGACAAGGGTGGAAACTGGGTGGTCATGAATGATGCACAGTATAAGGGTATGGCTTACTCGGTTAGAAAACAGTACAGTATGTGTTAAACTTACGGCAATCCTGTTAAATAATTCATTGGTACATTACTTGAAATACTAGAGGGGGGGGATTGGGCTTCTTGAGCTCAACTGATGTTAACAAGCTTTATATTAAACACCCCAGAGATGCGATGTGTAAAGTTATACCCAAGGTGCACAAAAGCATGGAAAACCCGTCAGGGAGACTGACAGTGTCGGGGAAAGGGGCCTTCCTACAAAATGTAGGCATATTTTTGGACTTCCATTTAAAATGCCACCTGAGTAGAGTTAATTCCAACATTAAGAATGGGAAAATGTTGGGTAACCTGGAGTGGTCCCATGAATGTTACTGGGCCAGCTTAGATGCGAAATCTTTATATATGAACATAAAACATGCATGGGGACTGAAGGCAGTAAAAATATGATGGGTGAGAGCCCGCAAACCGATTTTTTTATTAGTTTGCTAGAGTTTTCATTAACTCACAGTTGTTTTGTGTTTAATAACAGTTATTACCTGAAGATGGAAGGGACACCCCTGTCTATGCAATTTTGTTTATGGACTATTTTGAAAAAGTTAAAATATACAATACAGAATTTTATAAAAACAAGGTATTGTTTTTCAAAAGGTACATAGATGATCTTATTTTCATCTGCAGGGGGGAAATGGAAGAGTTTGATGATTTCATACAAAAGTTGCAAGATAACCAGTTTGGCCTTGGATATACCTTTAAAACTAGCAGAACAATCATACAGTATTTGGACTTAGAATACTTTTGGAAGAGAATTCCACGGTGGCATTCAAACCCTATGTGAAGGACACAGCAGTCAATAATTTCTTGACCGCTGACAGTTTGCATGCCCCTCACCTATTGGCATCACTGCCATATGGGGAATTTTTATGAACAGCAAATAACACCTCAAAGAAGCACGAGTTGGCTCATGAATTTACTAAAATTAGGGATAAACTCGCAAGCAGGGGATATAAAGAAGATGTTTAGGCAGGAGCAAAAAGTAGAGTCAGAAAGAAGTTGGGGATAACACACAGTTTATTCATCGGAGAAGACAAGGCCTCCAGAGGGATGACATCTTTTGGAAAGCAGAAAGAAGCACAGGATTCCCTATTTTCTGCTAATGAATACTCCCCATGTTCAGACAGTTTGAGAAATTTGGTAAATTGGTACTGGCCAATTGTCCTCAGTGATGAAAAATATGGGAGCATTTTTCCAGACAGGGTAACCTTTTCCTACAGCAGGTCAAAAAATTAGAAAGAATTGTCATGGATTGGTAAATTGCAAAATAAATATGACAGGGAGCTTTCCCTGTGGAAAATGTATCATATGTAGGAAAATGAAGAACCTGGATGTGGTCAATATTAATGGCAAAATTTATACAGCCAAGGATATGTACTATTGTGAATCAAGGGGAGTTGTTTATATAATAGGATGTGGTTGCACCTCTGTCCAATGGTGTATAGGTCATACCAAAAGAGTTGTGAAAAAAAATTATGGAGCACATGGGAGACATTAGGAGGGGTGTAGGACAGAGAATCCAGTGGCGGAACATTTTATTCAGTCCCATGGGGCCTCAGATGAATCTTTCTTCTTCAGTGTGTTGGCAAAACCTAAATCACAGAGAGGGGATGTCTTGGTTGGTAAATTAGTTCAGTTGGAGACTAAATGTAAGACACTGTATCCCAGAGGATTAAATATGGAATTAGATCTAAGTGTCCACAACTTGTGAAACCACACTTTGTTCCAAGCTACTTAGATATGTTCATATATAATTGTTCACACAATATATAGAACTTGTCATAATATGTACCTTCAACAGTATAGTTCATTTCAGGGCCAGTATTAAGTATTGAAACATTATAGTTATTTGTGTAGAGTTATACATTTATTATTTGATATATAATAAATTACATATTTAAAATTATTTATACGTAAGGCTGAAATAATGAAATGTGCTCATTTTGAGAATGTTATATCTGTACAATTAATTTCACATGACGGAATTTATCTATGTTATTTATTATATCTGCCTAATAATGAATTTATATCAAATGTTCCAAATGAGTTTGTGTATAAAAGTAAATACATATACATTTAATTTTATATAACGGGCACTTTAATATAAGATGATGACTAGTCTTCATAATTGACTCGAAGTTAATTAGAATTAATGAATTAAGCAATCAACAATGTTTTAATATAACACATGGCTGCTTGATGTAAAAAATTACTTCCTTGAAGGCATAAGTCGAGGTACCGGACACATCAGTAAAGTTATTATATCTTATCCTGGTGTGGTGTTTGTGTTTCATTATACTGGAAGACGTAGTGTGTTCTTATGCAACAAGAGAGTGCTCAGAGAATGTAAACCATCTGAAAAACAACTGACAGCAGACCCCAATGTCAAACACCTGAGGAACCAGCCTGCAAAGATGTTAAGACTTTGTGCCTCACTATTTGTTGATATACCATATGATTGTGGTATTGTCTATGAAGATTCTCAGGTGGCCTGGAACCCAAAGAGATTGGAAGGCATAAAGGGCCAGAATGAGACCTCTCATCTCTTTGATGATGATATGGTCTGCCAGCAGTTGATAAGACCAAATGCCTGGAACTTAAGGTTGTTAAAGGAAGCTCAGAGCAGACAAGCTCGGAGAAACAACAAGATAAGAGTGTCTGGAGACACAACATCCTGAAGGAATGAATGTTTAGAAAGGTGATGAGAAAGGAGAAATCTAAAATGGGCCTCCAGAAATCCTCCTTCATGGGTAGCAGAAAAATCCTGGAATAAAAACCTTTGCCCTACTGAGCAGGGGAGCAGGCTGGATGGTTCCCTGAAACAAAAGACCTTAAGAACCACAGGAAATTATGTATTGGTTGCAGAAGAGTAATCGCGTCTTTTAAACTTATTGATATCAGTAGCTTCTTGAAAATTTCACAGCTGTTTATTAAAACTGGGCGAATTTTTGTTGTCTTAAGAGTTTCTTGTTTTAAGAAAGGAATCGTTTTTGGATTAACTTTATATGTTACAATGTTCTGGTGAAATAATTTAATCCATAATGGGTACCATTCATTCCCTATAGGGTCATGATTTACAATCTGCATGATGCGACTTGCATTGATAATTTCATAGTACAATTGATAAGCCTCCTTTTACTTTTGAGGGTATTAGCTTATTATAGCTAATTCTTGTACTTTTTGGGTACCATATGAATTTTGCCAGTCGAACTTTTATCTTGTTGAAGAAGGTAAATGGAATTTTCATGAAAGTGGCATTCAGATGGTCTAAAACCTTAGGCAATATGTTCATTTTTATAACTGAAACTTTTGATAATGTAGATAGTTAAGCTTTTCCCATGTATTAATGTTACTTACTATATTTGCCCACATATAAAACTAGCAAACACTATAGTAAATCTACATAAATACTCTTTAATCAAAAAAAATTATACAGTATGGGATTTTTACCACATTAAATAACCTTTCGATGGAAAATATCACAAAACTACTTAAAGCAAGCAATAGTAAGTACTACAACCAAAGATATCAATGTAGTTGAGCAAGATGTTAACTTAGCACAACAAGTTCTAAAATTGCTTTTGAGTAAAAAGAAAATGATATCAAATACATATAAATTAATAGCAAATATTAAATATCAAAATACAATTGTCTTTTCAAAGTTTTGGAAAGTAAAGATAACACCATAACAGACAATCAAAAGGAATTGGCTATTAGAAATACTATGAAACTGACACCATATAAAAGTTAATATACACACAGATCATGATCTTCAACAATGCCTACTATACACCTGTTCACCTTAACAAATTCAACCCATCCAAGTCACCATATTGGCCCTTTTGTCCTAATAAAGAGGCAGATATCCTCCACATCTTTTGGAGCTGCAAAACAGTTTATAAACTATGGTGCTCACTAAGATTCCTTTTACAGAAATCAGGCTATTCAAAATTCACGTTGTCATGGGAGACAGCTATACTACATGTATTTAAATGCAATAATGATAATTTCTCTAAACACATTATAATAACACTATGCACCCTATTAAAAGCTTACATAGTGAAAAACTGGACAGACAGATCAAGACTAACCTGGTCAGAATATAAAAGCATGGCGAAAAACATATATTGGCCAAGAAGCTGTATATAAAAAGTCTGAAGAACCAAACCTACTATCAGAGGTACTGCAAAGCATTAATTGATATTCTATCATAAACAGTAAGTTAAATGCTAATTGCATAAGGATAATAAACACATCACTTAGTTGAGATTAATAACCATAATAATTAAGGTGACATATTTGTATACATGTATATACGGTATAGTAGAGTAAATTATTATCACTCTATAGGTTGATGTTATACCTCTAGCATTGCTCGCAATTGCAATATAATCTACAAGAGAACTGCTATATGATAAAAGGTCTTGGACTAAATCATAATATAAGCATATCCTTGTAGTAATACAAAATTGTAGATCTACCTAATTTAAATGTTAATTAGTAAAGTGTGCAATATCTATTATTACTTGCCTATGGAATGCATTCTGTAATATCAACTGTACCACATGTATATGTCTTGTTCATCATCTTCTGCATATTTTGTGAAAAAAATATTTAATAAAAAGAAATTTAATAAAAAAAAAAAAAGAACCATAGGACACTGAGGCAGCAGGGAATCGGGAGGTTGAGGAAGGCCTGAGAAAGGGGGAAGGGACTTCCAAACCATAAAATAACTCTCTTAGAAAATGGAAAGCACCCAAGTGTCTGTGGTGATCTGTTGCCATTTAAGAAGATACAGTTAGTTTGAGAGATAGAAAAATCTGGCCAGTGAGTAGAAGAGGCTGAAAGTCAAAAATAATAGCAGATTTGTCAGGAAAACAGTTTTTTTGACATTTAGTACTCTGAAGGTTTGTCAGGAAAAACTCTCTTGGAAGCCATTTTACACACAGAAGGCTATCTAATTTGTCTGTGGACAAAGGAAGGTTTAAAAGGATATCTCTGAAATTTAGGAATGGGAGAAAATGATTTGCTTCAGATCTTACATAACTTTAGCCTTATCTCGTAGGGTCTTTAAAAGCTCGGCAGCTGCAAGTGTGAAAGAGATTTTGATTGTCCAAAGGAGAATCAAATAATTTAGTCTTCATGCCCTCAGGAAGAGCCTGTATCCCCTTATCCCCCCTAATTAACAACCCCCCCCCCATCGTACATTATCTGAAGAACAGCTCCTCAAAGCCCTGTCCAAGGCAAAGAACACTGCCTATATGGGAACAGATGACATCCTGGGCTGTCTTCTAAAACATGAACTAGCATTACCATTAAGTACCCTTTTCAATCATAGCCTAACCACAGGCTTTGTTCCTGCAGAATGGAGAACAGCTACAGTTATTCCCTTCCACAAAGGCGGCCTAGCAACAGACCCAGGGAATTACAGACCCATAAGCCTGACTAGCCTCATCTGTAAGGCCATGGAAAGTATTATTATGAACCTCATAAATAAAGACATAGGTGATTGCCAAACTCTGCATCCTACCCAATTTTGCTTCATGAAGGGCAGATCCTGCCTGTTAAATCTGGTGGACTTCTTTGAAAGTGTGACCAGGGTCACTGATGAGGGCAAATCTTTGCACACAGCATACCATGACTTGACAAAGGCTTTCGACACAATCCCACAGTCAGGCATTAGCAACAAACTTCATTGTAAGATGGGTTGCCAAATGGCTCATAAACTGGACGCACACTATCAAAGTGAGCAACTCCACATCAACCAGCATACCTGTTACCAGCGGGGGTGCCACAGGGGCCAGTGCTGGGCCCCCTACTGTTTGGTATATACTTCTCAGAAGTTCAGGTCAAAACTAAAGGGTTGTGGCTGATCAAGTTTCTAGACGACAGCAAATTAGATGCAATCACTGAATCCCCAAATGATGTCTGTATACTCCAGGAGGGTTTCAAACAGACCAATGGCTGGTTTATTAGTCACAATATCAAACTGAAAGCAAAGAAATGCATCATCATTCCCTTTGGCACAATGTCCCTTCACATTATCAAATCAACAACAATACCCTAAGTATCCATTAAGTGGTGAGGGACCTGGGATCATAGGTTGACTGCGACCCTAAAGTACAGTTTTGTACCTACCGTAAATGTAGATGTTCGAGTGTTCACACTGCTGCAGTCATTACACTTGGGTTATCCTGCTGTTAGGCGCTCCCGCAGTCGGACAGAGTTCCAAAGTCTTGGTCCGGCGTCGGTTGCTGTCACTTCTTCCCTGACGTCAGTGCGCCAGGGGTATATAATATGCATCCAACGCCATTTTCTTCAGTTTTTCTTGCCCCAGATGTCAGGTGCCCCCAAGTAGGTAGGAAATACATATTGCTAATAAAAAATATACATATAAAATAAAAAAACAATACCTTCAGCGACAAGCAAATACACCACAAAGGTTGTATAGGAAAGAAAGGTATAGATAAGTCCAGCTAGTTCAGAGGGGATGGAGGGAGTGTAACCTGGACTGCAGCAGTGTGAACAGTCAAACATCTACATTTATGGTAGGTACAAAACTGTACTATGTTCGTGTTACACTGCTGCAGTCATTACACTTGGGTAGAATCCCAAAGCTAAGGTTGGGTGGCTGGTCTATAAAGAGTTAGGATTGGTTATGAGGCCCTGCAGAACTGCAGTGGCAAATCCTGCTCTGGATTTAGAGTAAAGAGGCAGGTGGTAATGCTTGGTAAAGGTGTGCACTGAACTCCAAGTTGCAGCCTCCAAAATTTCCTTGGTAGGTACTCCTCTGAGAAAGGCTATTGAAGTGGCTGTTGCCCTGGTGGAATGTGGCCTAATGTTATTTGGGACTGATTTTCCATGCTGTGTGTAGCAGTAATGAATACAGTGTCCTATCCATTTGGATATAGTCTGCTTTGAGACAGCCTTGCCCTGTGATCCTGCAGCATATGCTACAAACAGTTGCTCAGTTTTCCTGAAAGCTTTTGTTTTGTCCAAGTAGAAGCGTAGCTGCCTGTGTATGTCCAAAGAATGCAGAAGTTTCTCCCCTTTATTCTGGGGGTTTGGATAAAAAGTTGGCAAATGGATGGTTTGGTTAAGAGCCACACTAGATACCACCTTTGGCATAAAGTTAGGGTTTGTCCTTAAAGAAACCCTGTCCTGATGAAAAATTATAAAAGGTTTCACTGCCATTAATGCCTGTAGCTCTGAGACTCTTCGTGCTGAAGTTACTGCCAGGAGCAGAGCTGTTTTCCATGATAAAAATTTTAGATCGGCTGTATTGGCTGGCTCAAAAGGTGGTAGGGTCAGTTTTTCCAAAATTAAATTGAGGTCCCAAGTTGGTGTTGATGCCCTTCGGGGCGGTCTTATGTTTTTAGCCCCTCTGAGGTACTGCTTTAGCAAGGGATGAGAGAATAAAGGAGGATCCGTGCTGTAATGTGCTGAAATGGCAGAGGCGTGGATCTTAATTGATGAGAAAGATAGGCTTCTGTCCAGCATCTCAGTTAAGTATTGTAAAATGTGAGGAATATTTGGAACAAGAGGGTCAAGGCTTTGAGCCTGGTTCCAAGCGCAGAATCTCTTCCATTTTTCTGAGTAAGCTTTCCTGGTGCTAGGCCTCCTGGCCTCCAAAATGACATCCATAACAGCTTTAGAGAGAGGTGTTGCCTGTTTGACTAATGTATCTGCCATGCAGCCAGGTTTAGGGTTTTGAACTGGCCGTGCAGGATCTGATTGTTTTGTTGAGTCAGAAGGTGTGGAATTTGAGGCAAAATCCATGGAGGGCCTTGAGCCAAGTTCCTTAAGACAGGGTACCAATGCTGGCGTGGCCAATCTAGAGCAATCAGGATCATCTGTGTTTTTTCTTGTCTGGCTTTTAGGAGTACCTTTGAAAGGAGAGGCAGTGGCGGGAAGGCATAAACTGTTAGGTTTTTCCAGCTGAACAAAAGAGCATCCACTTTCCATGCTTGTTTGTGATAAGTCCTTGTGCAGAATTTTTTGTAGTTGACAATTCAGTGGGGAGGCAAAAAGATCTATGTCTGGGCATCCCCATTTTTGCATTACCATGCTGAAGATTTGTGGATTCAATTTCCATTCGTGAGGGTCCAAGATATTTCTGCTTAGATCGTCTGCCAGAGTATTTTTCTTTCATGGCAGGAATTGTGCTTGCAGGTGAACTTGATACGTTAGAGCTGTGTTCCACAAGGTCGTGGCTTGCCTGCATAGGGGATAAGAATGAGTGCCCCCTTGCTTGTTTATGTACCACATTACTGTGGTGTTGCCTGTCTTTAGTAGTAATTGTCCTGGATGCAGAAGGTCCTTGAAAGCTGTTAGGGCATTTTGAACAGCCAACATCTCTTTTTGATTGATGTGAAGATGCATCTGGTCTGTGGTCCACTTGCCCTGAATGCATTTTCCTGCCATGTGTGCTCCCCAGGCGTAATCCGAAGCATCTGTTGTTAGAGTTTGACTGGCTGTGGGTTGGGTAAAAGGCGTACCCTTGTTTAGGTGACATGCCTGTGCCCACCATCGAAACTCCTGTTGTAGGCAGGGAATCATTGGTATTACTGCTTCTAAACTGTGAGAGTGTTGAGTCCAAACACTTTTTAGGTACCATTGTAATTTCCTCATATGCAGTCTGGCATATGGTATTAGTAGTATGCAGGATGCCATGAATCCCAGGGCCTGCAGAATTTTTTTTGCAGGGAGATGGGACTTTTTTGCCAGTAATTGAAAGTATTGAGTTAGTTGAACTTGTTTTTCTGGCGTGAGGTAAGCTATCTGGGCCGTTTGTATTTAAGCTGGCACCCAGGAATATAATCTGCTGCGGGGGCACTAGTTTTGACTTCTTTTCATTTACTGTGTACTCTAGAGAAATTAGCAACCTTTTTACAAATGCCAGATGGTGTAGAAGAATGTCCTTTGTCTCTGCTTGAATGAGGCAGTCGTCCAGGTATGGATATATTTGAATTCCTTTTTGTCTGCAAAATCCAATTACTGGTGCCAGGCACTTTGTGAAGACCCTGGGCGCAGTAGATAAGCCAAAGGGCAGTGCAGAGAATTGGTAATGCATTGAACCAGCTATGAATCTTAGGTATCTTCTGCAATTGTGTCTGATAGGGTCATGCAGGTATGCCTCTGAGGTCCAGAGTAACAAGCCAAGCCTTCTTGCCCAGCATGGGTAGAAGCTGCTGTAATGTCAACATTTTGAATTTTGGAATATCCAGGTAAGTATTCAGAATTGAAAGGTCTAGTATGGGCCTCCAGGCCTTGTCCTTTCTGGGGACCAGGAAGAGTCTTGAGTAAAATCCTTGCCCTTGTTCCTGTTGTGGTACTTTCTGAATAGCTCTCATGTCCATGAGGGCTGAAATTTGTTTTTGTGCCTCTGCCCATTGATTTTGTGGCAGGTCTGGCATTTCTTTTAGCCTTGGTAGAGTATGAAAGTGGAACCAGTAACCGTGAGACACAATATTCAGAACCCATTTGTCTTGGGTGATTGTTTGCCAGTTTTGAGAAAAAAGTGCTAGTTTTCCCACTAAGGGGGGCTTCCAAAAGGGACATGCTTGGCATACGAAGGGGAAAGTCATTGTGACTGTTTCCTGTAAGGTTGAGACTTGTCCTCACCTCCTCACCTCCTTTTGTGGTTGAGGTGCCCCACTGTCGTCGTCTGTTTGAGCGTTGGGGTTGAGATCTGCCTCTTGGGCGTCTGTATCTGTTTCTCTGTGGCCTGTCTGACACTGGAAAGGACCAATTCTTTGTTGGCCAATTTCTGCTAAACCTAGGTGGCTGTACCTGTAAGAAATCCTTGACTGTTTGCATAGATTTAGCTTTATCCTCCATTTTCTTTAACACCTCTTCTGCCTTAACACCAAACAAGGTATCATGCTGTAAAGGAGCATCCAATAATTTTGCCTTAACATGATCAGGTAAACTCTGTTCTTTTAACCAAGCATGTCTTCGAATCACAGAACCTGTAACTGCGGCTCTACAAGAGGCCTCTAAAGAATCAAAACCACATTGCAGAGTATGTTTTCCCACCTGTTCAACTGCATGAAATAAATCCTGCATTTCTTTACAATCAGGAGCTTCTGAGCTTGCAAGCATTTTCTGTTTTAACTGAGCCATTAAATATTGTTGGTACTTAAACATGTGAAACTGGCAAATTAAAGCTCTTACTGCTAAAGTTGCAGAAGTGTATACTTCCTTCCCCCATCTATCCAAAGCTCTGGAATCTCTGTCTGAGGGTACTGGATTTTTTTGCAATGGAAGCCTTAACCACTTTTGGACCCTGGGAAATAGTTTCTGGATCAGCAGAAGGGTTTTTGTAAAGAAACTTGTGAGAGTCGGGAACTCTATAATACCTATCTGGCTTGGCTGGAGCAGGGGGGCAAAGAATCAGGACATAAGTTGGATTCAGAGAACACATCATCCACAATATCTAGCACAGGTGGAATAGCCAGGGGCCTGTGCTGAGGCAATAAAAGGAAATCCCTGAGCCTTTTCTTGGATTCTGAGTAATCCTGACTTTCCCAATGGAAATGCTCCCTCATGGTATGTAAAGTTTCCCCAAAAGAATAATCCTCAGGAGGAGAGGCTGAAGGGATAGATTCTTCAGCATCAGAGTCCTCATAGGGGGGTAGAGAGTATCCCTGGTCTGAAGAGGAATCAGAGGAAATGGAAACCTGATCAGAGGAATCATAGTCTGTATCCTGCCTAGGCCTTTTCTCAGGAGGGGGATGGGAACCCCTGATTAGAGTAATGAGGTCTTCGGCCATTTTAAGCATCTGTTTCTTAGGCATGGAGGACTGTCCAGGAGAATGCTGTACTTGTTTCTTTGTCTTTAATGGTACCTTTGTCTTGGCTGTTGTTTTAATGGTAAGTTGTGAAGGTCTGAAAACACCCTCAGAAGCCGATGCCTGCTCAGCGGCTCCGGACCCATCTGAGGGATTAGTTTCCATAGGCCCAATACCTTGAGTTTCCAGAGGCCTAGTGGTCTCCATGTGGGAGTCGGAAGCAGCCTGTGGCTCTGAGGTAGCGGGTGTCAGGGGCTGCGAAAGCGCCTGACTGAGAACCGGCAACTGGCCTAGAAGAGGTTTCGTCGTCTGTTTTGGACCTCGGATGCCTGTCTTTATCCTTGTCTTTGCTTTTTTTTGGTATTCAGGTTGTCAGTTGATCTGACGGCATAGTATAATTGAACCTTCGGCCAAAGTAGTGCAAAGCAAAATCAAAACGTCTTTTTATCGTGCGTTTGTTAAATCTAGCACAAAACTGACAACTAGTGACGTCGTGATCAGGGCCCTAGGCATGGAATACAGTAAGAGTGGAAGTCATTATGAGGTATTTGCTTCCCACAAGAAATACAATTATTAACTTTTTCTGACATCGGTCTGAGGCAAGAAAAAAGTTTCCCCAACGGGGTACTTAGCTTTACTGAAGACTTCGGATCTGAAATTCGACTTTGAAAATCTCAGGAGTCGGCCGACCAGCACTTGCGAACTGCTTCTGCTTCGGGCACCGCGTGGCAAGAAAGACAGAAGAAAATGGCGTCGGATGCATCTTATATACCCCTGGCACACTGACGTCAGGGAAGAAGCGACAGCAACCGACGCCGGACCAAGACTTTGGAACTCTGGCCGACTGCGGGACCGCCTGACGGCAGGATAACCCAAGTGTAATGACTGCAGCAGTGTAACACGATGAACATCTTCAACCACCACATATCTACTGTTGTAAGGAAAGCTCTTCACATAGCTCACTTGATTAGTAAAGGCATCATCTCGAGAGCAAAAGTTATAACCCCCCTATATTTGGCACTTATCTGGCCCATAATTGAGTATAATGCCCCATTCGGTATGTACCGTACTAAGCACCTGCAGCAATTAGAGAGACCTCAGAGGTTTCTAATAAAGAAGATCAAGGGCCTCCAGCATGTGCCTTACATGGACCGACTTAAAAGTCCCCGTCACTGTATTCTGTATCATATACACTTCTTAGGGGAGACTTATACCTGGCCGACAAAGCAACCCAAGACCCAAACCTAATGAACTTACTGCATATTCATAAATTAAATGGGTCTAGGGCTGCCCATTCCAGGGACTTAAATATGGCATGTGACTTAAATAGGACATGCTGGAGGGATAGATTTATCTCCCAGTGACTGTCACGTCTTTGGAATAGGTTACAAATTCATGTGAAACAGAGCACCTCTATGACACTTTTCAAGAGTAACCTGAACGAGTGGATGGGGCACCTTAAATTTTTTACCAGGGATAGTGCCCACAACCCTCCTGGACATGGGCTGTCATCACTAAATGCAATATTGAGTACTGACTAGTACTTCTGCAGTTTTACATTGGGTTGAAACAGCTAGGCTTAAAATGATCTCCGGGTCAATAGCCTAGTAAGTTCCTGTGATCATAAAATACCCCTTCATCACAGATCCAGAAGCAGCAGCCCTAGATGAGGCATCAGCAACATCTTCATAGCTGAATTTAGCAGAATGGTGAGCCACCTGAGAAGCATAACTCAAAAATGGAAAGGACAGAAGTCTTTGCCTCAAATTCCTTCCAACTTAGAAAGAAGAGTCAGTACATATTCTAGTCTTATGAGCTGCATAGTTAATAGCACTGACAGCTACAGAAACAGAAGTACAGCATGCCTGTCCTTATCAGAAGGTAAAAGTGTAGAGAGCCTTGACAGCTAAAGAAACGGAAGTACAGCAGGCCTGTCCTTATGAGAAGGTAAAAGCTTAGAGAGTCTTGACAGCTAAAGAAACAGAAGTACAGCAGGCCTGTCCTTATCAGAAGGTAAAAGCTTAGAGAGCCTTGACAGCTGAAGAAAAGTACAGTTTTGTACCCAACATAAATGTAGATGTTCGAGTGTTCACCCTGCTGCAGTCATCACACTTGGGTTATCCTGCCGTCAGACCGAATTCCAAAGTCTTGGTCCAGCGTCGGTTGCTGTCGCTTCTTCCCTGACGTCAGTGCGCCAGGGGTATATAAGAGGCATCCAACACCATTTTCTTCAGTTTTTCTTGTGCCAGATGTCAGGTGCCCCCAAAAGGTAGGCAAAATATATATATATATATATATATATATATATATATATATACATACACGGATCTACCTTAGTAGATCGACAAGTTAAAAAAGCGAAAACGAATTCACCGACGCCAGAAGATCGCAAATCACTTCACCGACGCCAGAAGATCGACAAGGCAGAAGACCGACGGAGGAAGACACCGACGCTGAGAACACTGCGATGGGGAAAGGATGTGTAAGTATGCGGTAGTGACGGATGATAGGGTGCGAGTAAGGTAAGTGTGCGATGTTGACGGTGTGTAGGGGTAGGGGTGGGATAAGTGAGTTAGGGGTAGGCTGGTTAGGTAAGGGTGCGAGTAAGGTAAGTGTGCCGTTGGTGGTCTGTAGGGGTAGGGTGGGATAAGTGAGTTAGGGTTAGAGGCGGGTTAGGTAAGGGTGCGAGTAAGGTAAGTGTGCAATGTTGGTGGTCTGTAGGGGTAGGGGTGGGATAAGTGAGTTAGGGCGCGGGTTAGATGAGTGTGCGATAGTGATGGACCTTAGGGTAAGGGTTTGGGTTAGGGTTGTAGATAGTTGTGTATGTATGGGTTAGTGTTCGTTTGTAAGGATTTTGGTGTGCTTGTGTTGTGTGTGTGTGGGTTTTGGATAGGGGATTTGTTTTGTTTGTTGGTATGATGTGTCGGGTGTATGCGATGTCGTGTTTGTGCACTGTCGATCTTCTGGCGTCGGTGAAGTGATTTGCAATCTTCTGGCATCGGTGAATTCATTTTCGCTGTTTTAACTTGTCGATCTACTAAGGTAGATCCATACACACACACACACACACACACACACACACACACACACACACACACACACACACACACACACACACAGCTATATAAAAATAAAACAAAACCCTTAGGTACAAGCAAATACACCACAGAGGTTGTATAGGATAGAGTGGTATAGATAAGTTCAGCTAGTTCAGAGGGGATGGAGGGAGGGTAACCTGGACTGCAGCAGGGTGAACACTCAAACATCTACATTTATGGTAGGTACAAAACTGTACTATGTTCATCGTGTTACCCTGCTGCAGTCATCACACTTGGGTTGAATCCCAAAGCTAAGGGGGAGAGGTGGAGTCAAACAGGGTTAGAAGAAGCTAGTAGGTCCTGCAAAACTGCAGTGGCAAAACCAGCTCTAGTCTTAGAGTAAAGAGGTAAGTGATAGTGTTTGGTGAAGGTGTGCACTGAACTCCAAGTAGCAGCTTCCAGAATATCCTTGGTTGGCACTCTCCTGAGAAAGGCTGCTGATGTAGCTGTAGCCCTGGTGGAGTGGGACCTAATGTTAGCAGGTACTGGTTTCCCATGATGTATGTAGCAGAAATGTATACAATGTCCTATCCATTTAGAAATGGTCTGTTTTGAGATAGCTTTTCCTTGTGATCCTGTAGCATAGGCTACAAAGAGCTGGTCAGTTTTTCTGAAAGCCTTAGATTTATCCAAGTAGTAATGTAATTGCCTGTGAATGTCCAAAGAGTGCAGGAGTCCTTCTCCTTTGTTCTGGGGATTTGGGAAGAAGGAGGGCAAATGAATGGTTTGGCTTAGGACCACACTGGATACCACCTTTGGCATAAAGGAAGGATTAGTTCGTAGAGAGACTCTGTCTTGATGAAAAATGAGGAAAGGTTCCATTGCCATTAGTGCCTGTAGCTCTAAGACTCTTCTAGCTGAGGTTATTGCTAGTAGTAGGGCAGTTTTCCAAGAAAGAAATTTTAAATCAGTTGAAAAAGCTGGTTCAAAGGGCAGCAGTGTAAGCTTTTCCAGGACAAAGTTGAGATCCCAAGTAGGTGTTGGAGCTCTCCTTGGCGGTCTTAAGTTCTTGGCCTCTCTGAGGTACTGTCTTAGGAGTAGATGTGAAAATAAAGGAGGATCCGTGTTGTAATGAGCTGAAATTGCTGAGGCGTGGATCTTAATAGATGAAAAGGAAAGTCCTTTGTGTAACATCTCAGTTAAATATTGTAGAATCTGAGGAATGTTCGGCTCCAAGGGATTTATGCCTTTAGCCTGGTTCCCGGTGCAAAATCTTTTCCATTTGTCTGAGTAGGTTTTCCTGGTGCTGGGCCTCCTGGCCTCCAGAATGACATCCATAACAGCTTTGGATAAAGGTGTTGGCTGGTAGTTTAGGTAATTTGCCATGCAGCCAGGTTTAAAGGATTGAGCTGGCTGTGTAGAATCAGATTGTCTCGCTGGGTGAGCAGGTGAGGAATTTGTGGCAAAATCCATGGTGGGCCCTGGGCCATGTTCCTTAAAATTGGATACCAATGTTGGCGTGGCCAGTCTGGTGCAAAGAGAATCATTTGTGGCCTCTCTAGTCTGACTTTCAGCAGTACCTTTGCTAGAAGAGGCAGTGGAGGGAAGGCATACACTGTTAATGTTTTCCAACTGAATGAGAGGGCGTCCACTTTCCAAGCTAGTGGATGGAAGGTCCTTGTGCAAAATTTTTGCAGTTGGTGGTTGTGGGGGCTTGCAAACAGATCTATGTCTGGGCGTCCCCATTTTGAGCTATCATTGCAAATACTTGTGGATCTAAATTCCATTTGTGTGGATCCATGATGTTTCTGCTTAGGTCGTCTGCCAATGTGTTTTTCTTTCCTGGCAGGAATTGTGCTTGTAATTGAACCTGGTAAGACAGTGCAGTGTTCCACAAAGTTATTGCTTGTCTGCATAGAGGGTAGGAATGTGTGCCCTCTTGCTTGTTTATGTACCGCATAACTGTGGTGTTGTCTGTCCTTATTAGTAGTTGTCCTGGGTGTAGAAGGTCCTTGAAAGCTGTTAGGGCATTCTGCACTGCTAGCATTTCTTTTTGATTGATATGCAGGTGTCTCTGATCTGTAATCCATTTGCCCTGAATGCACTGTCCTGCCATGTGTGCTCCCCAGGCATAGTCCGATGCATCTGTTGTCACAGTTTGCCTGGCTGTGGGTAAGGTGAAAGGCTGACCCTTGTTGAGGTGACATGTCTGTGCCCACCATAAAAACTCCTGTTCAAGGCAGGGAATGAGTGGAATCATTGTTTTCAAGCTGTGGCTGTGCTGTGCTGAGTCCATACACTTTTCAGGTACCATTGTAATTTCCTCATATGCAGTTTTGCAAATGGTGGTAGTAGTATGCAAGATGCCATGAATCCCAAGACCTGCAGAATTTTTCTTGCAGGGAGTTGGGTCTTTGTTGCCATTATTTTGAAATATCGAAACAGCTGTCGTTGTTTGTCTGGCGTGAGATAAGCCATCTGGGCCATTGTATTCAAGCTGGCACCCAGGAATATTATGTTTTGTGAGGGCACTAGTTTTGATTTCTTTTCGTTTACTGTGTACCCTAGGCAACTTAGAAGGTGTTTGACAAATGCCAGACGCTGTAAAGGGATGGCCTTACTTTCTGCTTGAATAAGACAGTCGTCCAGGTATGGGTATATTTGAATTCCTCTTTGTCTGCAGTATGCAATTACTGGTGCCAGGCATTTTGTGAAGACCCTGGGCGCAGTAGATAAGCCAAAGGGCAGTGCAGAGAACTGATAATGTGTTGAACCTGCAATGAAGCGGTGGTATCTTCTGCAATTTTGTCTGATAGGGACAGGCAGGTATGCCTCCTTGAGGTCCAAAATGACTAGCCAAGCATTCTTGCCCAACATGGAAAGAAGCTGCTGTAGTGTTAGCATCTTGAATTTTGGCACTTGCAGATAGGTGTTCAGAATTGAAAGATCCAGAATGGGTCTCCATGCTTTGTCCTTTCTTGGAACTAGGAAGAGTCTCGAGTAAAATCCTTGTCCTTGCTCCTGTGTAGGTACCTGTTGAATGGCTCTCATGTTCATGAGAGCTGTAATTTGTTTTTGTGCCTCTGCCCATTGATTTGGTGGCAGGTTTGGCATTCCTTTGATCCTTGGTAAGGTATGAAAATGGAATCTGTATCCTTGAGAGACTATGTTTAGAACCCTGAATTTTGAATATTTAGAACCCATTTGTCTTTTGTGATGAAGTGCCAGTTGTCTGCAAAAAATGCTAGTTTTCCTCCCAAGGGTGTTGCCAGGAGAGATTTGCTTGGTAGTTTGAGGATAGAGTCATTGTGTCTGTCTTCTGCTAACTTGGGGCCTGTCTTCTCCTCCTTTCTGGGTAGCAGAACCCCATTGGCAAGGTTTGTAAGGGCCCTGTGACTGCCTCTGCCCCTTGGGCATCTGTATTTGCCCCTCTGTGATCTGTCTGAAGCTGGAAAGGACCAATTTTTTGTTGGCCAATTTCTGCTGAAGTGAGGGGGTTGTACCTGTAAGAAATCCTTGACCGTTTACATAGATTTAGCCTTATCCTCCATTTTCTTTAAAACCTCTTCTGCTTTGACACCAAATACATCTTGTTGTAAAGGTGCATCTAATAATTTTGCTTTAACATGGTCAGGGAGGGTTTGCTCTTTTAACCAAGCATGTCTACAGATGACAGAGCCAGTAACAGCTGCTCTACAGGAAGCTTCCAATTAATCAAATCCGCATTGTAAAGTATGCTTGCCCACCTGTTCAGCTGCATGCAACAGATCCTGCATTTCTTTGAATTCAGGCTGTTCTGAATGTGTGCTCATTTTCTGTTTTAACTGAGACATCAGGAATTGTTGATATTTCAACATGTGAAACTGGCAATTTAATGCTCTCATAGCCAGAGTTGCTGAGGTGTATATTTTCTTTCCCCATCTATCTAGGGCTCTGGAATCTCTTTCAGAGGGCACAGGATTTCTAGCCATAGAAGCTTTTGCTCCCTTAGGACCCTGGGATATGGTTTCTGGGTCAGCTATAGGGTTTTTATAAAGGAATTTGTGTGAGTCAGGTACTGTAATATCTGGCTGGAGCAGGAGGTAGAGAGTCTGGATTTAAACTAGACTCCAAGTAAACATCATGCACAATATCTAAAACAGGAGGGATAGCAAGAGGTCTGTGCTGGGTAATAAAACAAACTCTCGGAGCCTTTTCTTAGAATCTGAGTAATCCTGGCCTTCCCAGTGGAAATGTTCCCTCATGGTATGTAAAGTTTCTCCAAAGGAGTAGTCTTCAGGGGGAGATGCTGAGGGAAGAGAGTCTTCAGCATCAGAATCCTCGTAAGGTGGAAAAGTGTAATCCCATTCCTCAGAATAATTTGAGGAGAGAGAAAACTTGGTCAGAGGATGCATAATCCTCCTCTTGTCTTGGTCTTTTATCAGGAAGGGGATGGGGACCCCTGATAAGGGTAATTAAATCTTCAGCCATCTTAAGCATCTGTTTCTTAGGAATGGGGCCTTGACCTGTAGACTGATGAACCGATTTCTTAGGTTTTAAAGGAGTTTTAAGCTTAGCATATGATTTAATGGTGAGTGTAGTCGGTCTGAAGACACCTTCTGCAACCGAAGGCGTTTCCTCTGCACCGGTGTCTAATTCTGCTCCGGTGTCGGTAGATGGCTGCATCGGCCTAGTAGACTCTGCTTTGGAGTCGGCAGCTGTCTGGAGTTCCAGGTTTGCAGTCATCAGGGGCTGCGTAGGCGCCTCACTGAAAACTGGAGAACCGGCGATAAGCCCAGCTAAGGCCTCAGGGTCTGGCTTATTCCTAGGCTGCCTGTCCTTATCCTTGCGTTTTTTATGAATTGCAGTTCGCGGCTGTTCAAAGGGCATGATATAATTAAATTTCCTACCAAAGTAATGCCGTGTGAAGTCAAAATGGCGTTTGATAGTGCGTTTATTAAACCTAGCACAAAACCGACAACCTGTGACGTCGTGGTCTGGGCCTAGGCAAGGAATACAATAGGAATGGAAGTCCTTAAGAGGTATTTGCTTCCCACAAGAAATGCAGTTGTTAACTTTTTCTGACATCAGACTGAGGCAAGAAAATGTTCCCCAATGGGGTACTTAGCTTTATTGAAGACTTCGGACTGAAATTCAAATCGAAAATCTCAGGTGTCGGCCGACCGGCACTTGCAAACTGCTTCAGCTTCAGGCACTGCGCGGCAAGAAAGACTGAAGAAAATGGCGTTGAATGCCTCTTATATACCCCTGGTGCACTGACGTCAGAGAAGAAGCGACAGTAACCGACGCCGGACCAAGACTTTGGAATTCGGGCCGACTGCGGGACCGCCTGACGGCAGAATAACCCAAGTGTGATGACTGCAGCAGGGTAACATGATGAACATCAGAAGTACAGCAGGCCTGTCCTTATCAGAAGGTAAAAGCTTAGAGAGCCTTGACATCTACAGAAACAGAAGTACAGCAGGCCTGTCCTTATCAGAAGGTAAAAGCATAGAGGAGTAGTAACTTAGATGATTTACCAATAGCTAGAGAAATAACAGCCAGAGCAGCAGAACAACTTTAAAAAAAAAAAAACTTTTGGGCTTCAGGAACTTTATAGAACCTGTCAGACTTCTTAGGCTCAGGAGGCTGGGAATCCAGAGACAATATATCCAGAAAGGCATCCAAAAATGGAGGGATAGCAGAAGGCCTAGGATAATGTATTTGCAAGTGTTCATAGTACCTCTTTTGAATGTCAGAAACCTGCGAACAATCTCACTTAAAGTGTTCCATCATACATACCACATTATCTCCAAAGCAGAAAGTGAATCCATTTCTAGGGCAAGAGGAGAGTGTATCTGAGAAGATTAGGGTCATGATTCCTTACCAGAGTCTAAATCCAACTCATCTTCAGAGGAATCAGATTACCAAGGACATCTGGAAGGAGTAAAAGACCAAGGATCAAGTAGAAACAGATAATCCTTGGGAGAGCTTTAAGGCCATTATGGCACTGAAAAGCCTCTGAGTAAACTCCTGACATTCCTTGTGTGGATCCTTAGACAGAGCAGCTATATGCCTGAACTTCTGCTTCTTTTTTAAAAGAACATCAGCTTTAAAGGAGTACAACAGATTTTTTAAATGCTTTCCTCAACTTCTCTGCCGTTTTCCTCCCTATTTACAGCTTCCTGCATTTAGAAAATAGAAATTCCCCTTAGTTCTCTAATCCAGCCCTACCTTAGCGTACAGGAATGTTTTCACTCTTAAAAACATTCTCTCGCGTTTCAGTTAAGCTTCCAGGAGTCCCCCAATTATTGACGTCATCGCAGCCAGGCAGTGGAGGTATATTTTTTTTTAATTTCCCTCCCCTGAAGTGACATCACCACAGCCGGCCTCTGCTTCTCAATCAAACAGAGAAACCCACCCATTCTGTGATGTCACAGCTGCCTTGTCCTTCCCCCAGCCTTGGAATTCTCAAATACAGCTGCAGGAGGTAGGGAAGTTCTTGTCGTGTTCGTGTTTCTAGTACGCAGTGTTTTTCAATCGGAACGTGTTTTCCCAAGCCTTGCCTGTATCAGCTTATCCTCTTGGCCTGATTTATTTTTTTACAACCTAATTCATGATAGTTTCTTCTGCCTTGTTGTCTTTTACTAGAACAAGGCTTTACAACTTGTCCATTTTGTGTTTTGCTTCTGTAGTGGATTCACGGTGTGCACGTGGTCTTGGTAATAGCAACCGATTTATTGTAATAGCTGCAAATGATTTGCAAAAGGTGCATGTGTTTTGTGCGCATAACTGTTGTGTATGTATGGTTCTAATGATATATTCATATGGTTCATGAAGTTATTATATGGATGCGTGTGTATATGTTTATATATATATATATATATATATATATATATATATATATATATATATATATATATATGAGTGTGGATATGTGTTTGTGTATGTATGAGTGTGAATTTGTGTGTGTAGTCGCAAGCTCCCTGTTGATTTTAAACTAGCGTTTGTTACTGCTTTCCCGCTCGAGTGAGAATTTTTACTTGCTTAAATGTCCTTGAGAAGCCATGAACTATGAACTGTTGTGGACAGGTTTGTGGTGTTTTATTTATTTATTTTATTTTTTTTGGCATGACGAAACAGACAGTCTAGATTGAACTTTGATCTCTGAAGCATTACTTTGGATGCGATTTTAAAGTGGCAAAAGCCAAAGTTGTAAAATAAGAAGTTATGTACCTACCATAACGTTCCATGTTAGTTGTCTTCTCTCGCCTTCTTTCTTGCTTGATGGGTTCGGAGCCGATCCTCGGCTCCGACTCGGCACTTGCTTTAGCTCGAGAACTCCTTTTACCAGCTCGAGGCAGCCCCATATCCCATGATGCAAGGCAGTAAGTACCCAGATCTCGTTTGTTGACAAAGGGCAATAACACCAAGCATAAAATACTTCCCAAAGGAAGAAGAAACTTACAGATGGAAAAAGGACCAGGTCTGAATGGTCTTTAGCATAACAGTTTCTTATACAAGGTCTGTCCAGGCCAGGGGGAAGGAGGGAGGGTCGAAGAAAGAAGAGAGAAGACAACTAACATGGAACGTTATGGTAGGTACATAACTTCTTAATGTTAAGTTGTCAATCTCGCCTTCATTCTTGCTTGATGGGACCGGCCCCTAGCACCTCTATCCTGGGTGGCTCAATGGAACAAACTCTTGAGGACTGTAGAGCCAAAACTGGCTCTGTCCCTGGAGGCCAAGTCCAATTTGTAATGGGAAACAAAAGTGTGAGGAGTGGCCCAAGTGGCCGCTGCACAAATAGTGTCCAAAGGCAGTCTAGCTTGAAAAGCTGTAGAAGTAGCTAAACTCCTAGTTGAATGTGCTTTAGGTTTTGAGCACAGCTGTTTTCCCCTGATCGTATAAATTTCAGTGATGACCGAAGAAAGCCATCTGGACAAAGTCACTTTAGAAACAGGAAGGCCTTTTTATTATCCGCATAGGAAACAAAAGTTGATCAGATTTTCTAAATTTTTTGTTCTGTCCAAATAATATCTAAGCTGACGGTGGACGCCAAGATAATGTAGCTTTTGTTCAGCTCTATCTGAATAGTTAGGAAAAATACAGGAGATCAATGGATTGATTCAGATTGTTTTTGAAGCGACCTTAGGTAAAAAGGATGGATTAGTTCTCAAAGATACTCTGTCTTTGTGAAAAATCAAATAGGGGGTCGACCTGAAAGAGCATGAAGTTCAGACACCCTCCTGGCAGATGTAATAGCCACTAGGAATAAAGTTTTCCAAGAAAGATATTTCAGGGAACAAGAAACAGCTGGCTCGAAGGGGAAGAATCAAGGATGTCAGCACTAAATTTAGATCCCACTGAGGAGGAGGATTCCTGATTGGAGGCTTTAGTAGGAAAATTCCTTTCAAGAAGGCCCTGCAGAGCCTATGGGACATAATATTATGATCTGCTATCCCGACATGAAAATTAGAAATAGCAGCCAACTGAACTCTGACTGTGGAAGAAGAGGAGCCTGCATGAAAAATCTCTGCTAAGAAGTCCAGAACTGCCTGAACAGGGGCAGTAAAAGGATCAATATTTTGGGCCTTAGCCCAATAAGAGAAACGTTTCCATTTGCTTGTGTAAATCCTCCTGGTAGAGGATTTTAGTGAAGCTACTATGATATCTCTAACTGGGTTAGAGATCAAAGGAAGCCTGGCTAAGGAAGGAAGTGGAGCAACCATGCTGTGAGGTTGAGAGAAGGGATTGACCGGTGCAGCTGACCGGATTGGTGAATCAGTAGATCTGGCACTGGGTCCAGATGCCACGGCTGCACCAAAAGGTGATGATGGAGGAACGGAACCAAACTTGTCGAGGCCAGTAAGGGGCAATGAGAATCAATTTGGCTCTCAAAGCGGTAGCTTTCTGGATCACCTGAGGGATCAGAGGAAATGGAGGGAAGGCATAAAGAAGTCCCTGGGGCCAATCCTGGGTCAGAGTGTCTCTGGGGGGATGGCCTGATAGAGGGAAGAGGCTGAAGAAGTCTGGACATTTGCTGTTTTGGGGAGTAGCAAAAGGTCGCAACATGGACGACCCCATTCCAGAAAAATCTCTTCCGCTATGGATTGCTTGAGAGACCACTCGTGAGGCATGAGAATAGCTCTGCTCAATCTGTCCGCTATAATGTTGGTTTTCCCAGGGATATGCGTTGCTACCAGAAACCGATGAGAGGAGATCGCCCATTGCCATAGTCTGAGCGCTTCTCGACACAAGGGGTAGGACTTGGTTCCGCCCTGTTTGTTGATATACCAAACTACAGACATGTTGTCTGTGTGGACTGCAATTGTCCCTACGGGAAGAAAGTCGTTGAGGGCTTGCAACGTTAAAAGCACTGCTCTCATCTCCAGGACATTTATGTGCAGATGGTACTCGAGCGGCTGCCACGTCCATGAACCGTCCTGCCCTGATAATGACCCCCGCACCCGATCAGGGAGGCATCCGTGGTGACAGTGGCTGTCGGGGACGGAGGTACAAAGCACCTGCCTTGGTGAACCTGAGACGATGTGATCCACCAAGCAAGATGTTCTTTGCATGTTTGTGTCACCAGAATCTGGTGACGCATTGGGAGTTGCTGGTATGACCACTGTGTGAACAGCATCCACTGAAGGAGGCGCATGTAGAATCGGGCCAGGGAAGAAGAGTAATGGCCGCAGCCATGAGACCTAATACCTTTAGAACCATTCTGGCCTGTACTTTCTTGCTGGCCAGAATGATCCTGACATGAGTCTGAATGTCTGAAACTCTTTGTTCTGTAAGGGTAGCTGACATCCGAACAGTGTTTAAGTTTGCGCCTATGAAGGTAATAGACTGGCAGGGCGATAAGGATGACTTTTCAAGTTGACTGAGATGCCCAAATGAGAACAAAGGTCTATTGTGTAATCCCTGGCTTGTATAAGCTGATGCCTGGTGGTGGCTGACAGGAGCCAGTCGTCGAGATACGGAAACACCTGGAATCCTTGACGCCTCAGGTGAGCCGTGACCACTGCCATGCATTTGGTGAACACTCTGGGGGCTGTAGTGAGACCAAAGGGCAGGGCTCTGAACTGGAAGTGACTGGACCCCAGCCGAGCGGAGAAATCTCCTGGAGCGTCTGTGAATTTTGATGTGATAGTACGCATCCTGAAGATCTATTGAGCACATCCAGTTGTCCTTCTGTAAGAAGGGCAGAATTGACTGAAGAGTGACCATTCGAATCTTGTCTTCCTGACAGACTTGTTGAGTCTGCTGAGATCCAATATTGGTCTCCAGTCTCCCGTCTTTTGGGGACCAAAAGAACCTTGAGTAGATTCCGGCTCTGAATGGTCTATTGTAACTGGCTGAATGGCTCTTTTGCAGTAGTTTTGCGATTTCTAACTCTGCAATCTCCCTTAGACCGGGTGGTACATCTGGAAGGGAACTTGAGGGGAAGGGACTTTCCTCGAAAGGAATTATGTAACCCTTGGATATGATCGACTGTACCCATCTGTCTTGAGTGAGGGAATGCCAGGCTTCTGGGTACAGTGATAATCTTCCCGACTGCCTCCAAGGAGGGACAGCCGGGCAACACCTCAGGGATGCTGAAAGGGCTTATCAGAGAGAGGCTCCCTGTTTCCCTGGTTCTTGGACCCCTCTGCCTCTAGAGCGGCGTCTGTTGTTGATACCCCCTCTGCCTCTAGGGGTAAACTGACCACGTGAATCCGGCGTGACTCCTTGGGATTTACGGAACCACATCTTCCCACCCTTCTGTCCTTTGGGATAAGGCCTAGAAGGGGTGGAAAACGGACTCCAACAGCAGAAAGAGTCTTGCCGTCCTACTCACACCTGGTCAAGGTCTCCTTCACCTGAGGGCCAAACAAAGCTGACCCATCAAAGGGAGAATTTGTGAAGGACGCCTTAAAGGGATCCGCAAAATCACATAGCCGCATCCAGGCTTGGCGCCTAAGAGCCACACCTGTGCCTCATGCTCTACTCGCCCATCCGCAGCATAAGATATTAGCCGCATGGAGGAGTTAGCAATGGAATTGAGGGTTCCTAGCTGCGAAGCAATCTTTTCTTGAGCCCCTGCAGCTGTAGGATCCTGAACTACTTCTCCCAGCTCCTTCAGGATATCTCTCTGGAGTCTCGTGAAGTGACAAAGATAATTCAGCGACGCATAGCAAAGGTCGCTGAGGAAAACATCCGCTGTCGCATTACCTATCCATGGTCCTAGAGTCCTTATTAGGAGGATGGACGGGCACGGAAGGATCTGCAAGTTCCTTTTGGTGGCCGCAGCCACCACCATGGCATCAGCGGGACACCCTTGGTAAGGAATTGTTTGTCACTAGGGGCAGTGATAAATTTAGAAGGCCTCCTAGGGACTGGCTCTACAGAGTCAGGAGCTGTCCACGCCTTCGAGCAATAACCTGCATAAGGGGGTCGAAGGCGGAGACACCCAGGAGGTGGAGGGCCGAGATCCAAACGCCTCTAGGTATACTGACTCATCCTCAGAGGGATTGTTGGTGGGCCAGTTTCCCTCTGTTTCAGAAGTTCTAGGATGTCTGAGAAGGAGACATCCTCAGAGGGGATCTAGGGATCCCTCTGACTCATCAAAGTCAGTATCCGAGTGACAGACTCGGGAGTCTACATGCTTCCTCTTACAAGTCCTCTTCGTCGGGGGATCTCCCCAAACATCAGGAGAATCCTCGGAAGGGGCGGAAATTCCCAATGGGGAAACCTGAGGCGGAGGATCTCTGGGTCCTGTAGCAAGAGAAGTGGCAGAGATGTCAACAGGTACCATAGAGGGAGGAGCTACGGGAATAGACTGCTGACTGATACCAGTGGCCAGTACACTCTTCATCACCTCGAATGCTCCCCTCCCAGGCAGGTCCGAGAGAACCCGCTCCGAAGAGCTAGGAACTCCAGGGACCACCGAAAGGGAAGTCTCCGAGGCAGATGTCGGAGCCGAGCTTACCAAGGCCGAGGCTCCAAGGGGAAGAGCGGGCTCGGACAAGGGTCCGATGCCACTCACCCCCTCGGAGGAGACCATGGAAGCCCGACCACCGAATCCCTCTAAGGAAGAGGAGATAAGAGTAGGGGCTGAAGGAACAGAAGGGGGTATCCGTCCTCCAGCCGTAGCAGTAACCATGCCCGAAGACTCCAACTCCAAGCTCTGGGGTAGAGTTGAAGGAGGAACTGTAACGGGGTGTGGACCAACAGTCGTCTGCTGAGACGGACTGTGTAGCATTTGGGCCAATACCTGTGACTTGAGTAATCTACTGACCACTCTCTCTAGGTCATGATCTGACAACCTGGATGACCTTGAAGAACGGCTCCGATGGCTCCGTTCCAATAGAAGAGGCGGCGAGCCGAAAGTTTCGGCTCCAAGGAAGGAGACCTCGACCTCTTCCTGGAATGGGCCATCGGAGCCGATACTACAGATCCTGTCGGCACCGACTTCTCGGAGCCGACAGAACGTCTCGATGTATCGGCTCCAGCCGGAGCCGATACAGCAACCAAAGTAACGGTGTCGGAGCCGATCGGAGCCGACACCGATGCCTGTGCCACATGGGTGTTGGAGCCGATCGGAGCCGACATCGAAGTGGTCAAAACAGATTCGCACCGATAGCCATCGGCCGAAAGCTTTGTGGATCCAGAACCGCCTCCAGCCGGAGCCGATCTCGACTCAATACGAGTCGGAGCCGAGGCCGCAGGCTTAGAAACAGAAGCCTGGGCCTTGGCAGTTTTAGTTGATTTTTGTGGAGCCGACTTAGCCGGAGAGCCCTCCGGCTTAAGAAGACCCCTGAGAATCAACTTGTTAACCTCCTGCAGGACTCTCTGGCTGAAGGAGTGACAAATAGCACAGGAGTCCTGCAGGTGAAGAGGGCCCAAACAATACAGGCAAGAAGTGTGACCGTCTGTCAGAGACATCTTCTGACAGCACGAGTCACACTTCTTAAAACCTGAAACCCTCTCCTTTGACATGGTGCTGAAACACAACACACACACACACCAGTCAAAATTAAATTAAACAAAATACCAAGAGGTATTTTATAAAACACCAACACACACACCCTAACAGGGGATGGGATAGGGAAAATTGACTAACAAAAAATTAAAAGAGACAGGGATTTCTGTCAGAAAAGGGTAGAAATAAATTTAAACTATCAAAAAATTAGTTTTAAACTAAAAGGGGCTTGAAATATCACAAAAGTGAACTACTTACCAGGAGCTGGTAAAGAGAAGACCTCCCAAGCGAAGCGGCAAACGAGATCTGGGTACTTACTGCCTTGCATCATGGGATATGGGGCTGCCTCGAGCTGGTAAAAGGAGTTCTCGAGCTAAAGCAAGTGCCGAGTCGGAGCCGAGGATCGGCTCCGAACCCATCAAGCAAGAATGAAGGCGAGATTGACAACTTAACATTACGGGGAATACATAATCTACCTAACTTTTTTATAATCGCTAAGCTGTTTTTTTTTGTAACTGACTCAACAGTTTAACTAGTGACTTAGGTAGGAGTAGATTAGTTCTGGATATGCCAAGATCAGTCTTATTTTTTATTTATTATTTATTAAGCATGACACACACTGAGCCTGTTAACCAAACACTTATTTAAATCATCCAGCAGTTCCCAATTTGTGGCATGTGTCCATCTGTCACAAATATGCAATCTTCCTAAAAGCATTACCCATATACTCAGATGTCTTACTTAGAACATGCATAATTTTTCTGTGTGTCTGTGTGTTAAGCCTATAATCTGTTACCTATTTGGGCAGCAGACCTGGTGTATCAGCCTGCTATATAAACCTCAAGAGAGGTGCAGGCTTCTTTGTAACTGCAATCTCCAGCTGGAGTGCCCTAAATGCGACACCAATGCCCTACTCCCACTTTAGCTACGTCATTCGCATTCCCACCCACAGTCTCTCTTTTTCTTGTATTTCTTCAATTCAGGTCTTCTTTGTGCTCCCAGTGTAAACTGGTGTTGGTTGCCATACTTTGCTAATTACTTCATGCTTGTTTAGTTCTGGATGAATAAGCTATTACTTTGTCTTGGCAAGAAAGTCTATAGAATTTTCCACTCTGATTGCTGATTTATAAGGGAAGAATGCTGTGGTTTTATTATATAACGTGCAACTGTTTTCCTTGACAACTGGTATCAATGTCTGTTTAGAGTTTGAAAGCCATGTTAATAGCACTTCAGGACGCATATGTATAGACGCAGAAGGCTGTGGGTTCTATTCCCACAGCATGTAGATGGATTGCTGATACTGTGTTGGATTTCATAGGCTCATAGGTTGATACTAGGCTATCTGCCCTAGGGCATTTATAAGCCTAGCCAGAGTGTGTTTGGCTTTCGCCACCCTTTTAGATTTGTTGACTGTGCCTCTGCATAGTAGATCACAGAAGATAGCCCTTTTAAGGTTAGTTTACTGTACCTCTGTCTAGTAGGGACACAGAAGAGATCCCAGGGGTAAACCTACGATCTCCCATCCACTCATCAAGATTTCTCTTGAAGAGGGTCATTGAGGGGCTCTGCCTAACATGGATAACTAAACTTTATATAGTGCATCAAATTAGTCTTTAATGGGTGAGGCTGTTATTGCTTATGTGAGCAGTGTATCTGTTACATGAATAAAAGGTGACAGTTGTATTTGGTTCTGTTTACAGGCTTGTATATAAGCAGTGAACACTGTCTGCTTGCTTTGTCTGATACATCTCATCAGTTGATTTTTATTTATTGCTTTGCATTTACTGAGGATGGTGAGCACCTTCATGCACTTACTATATACTAAGCAGTATTTTTCTTCAGTAACCCGTTTGCTCCTTTTATACTGAAATGTTGGTGCTAAAAGAACTTCTATCTTGTGTTAGCCTAGAAAACAAGTTGGTGTTACCTTTGTAATTGCAGGACATGGTATGAAAATTAATGCATGGTGTCCAAAGTTTTGTTCTAATGCTTTAGATTTCTTTCACTTTGAACAGCACTGTGCTGGTTTGCCAAATGATCTATTACTTATTATAGTTTTCTTTTCAGTTTTTAATATGTCAAGTCTCCTGATGCTTATTACTACTTTTCAGCCTTTTCTGTACTGCATGTGCAATGTCCTTGCTGAATTGCATCTAAGTGTAAATGCCATCATATGTGTTGAAGTATTCTTCATTTACTTTATCTGTGGACAGACTGCTTTCCTATCGGAGCTGCTTGTTTGGTGAATTGTGAAGTTGCAGGAGGGACAGCCTTTACTAGGGCCAGCATTGAAGGTTTCAGCATTTTTGTGTAATTTCTGTGTTTTGCGCTTGATTACTAAAATCCCACTTTTACACTAATGCTTAACTGTAAGCAATAAAATCTTGTCTATTGTCTAACCCTGAAGGATAGCAAGCATTTAGCCTCACACATTCAAGCCAGCCTAACTCATCCTCTGTATTGAGTATATATTGAAATCCTTGCAATTCCTCTAAACCTAGAAACTTAATCCAGTTTATGTTTGTAAAATTTGTTAATGAATTTTTGCATCACCTATTTGAACAGCATGCTTATGTTCATAGACTTGTTTATAGAATTTCCAAGTAGTTCGCCCTGTATAAAATGATGTGCAGGTTTTGCAAACACAAACTACAACTACATATTTAAATTTATATGCAAGTAGGTGAACAGCAATGACAGAGATGAGAGTTCTTCTGATGGCTTTTCAGGACTTTCACTCTGTTTTTTCTTCAGGGCCTCTGTGTTCATGGACAATGCCACAGTGATGTGGTATATCAACAAGCAGGGAGGAATGAGCTCTTACCTTCTTTGCTGGTTGGCACTTCTGGTATAGGATCTTTCTGTCAAGTGACTCTTCAGGCAGTTTTTGTCTCCCCTCACAGCACACAGCTTCTGTTTTCTGCTGGAGTCACAGGTCTCCTGGTACAGAAGGTGGACACCATCTCATTCTTTTGGAAGGGGGTGTTTCTTTATGCATTCACTCCCCTTCCTCTATTTCCAAAATCCCTGTTAAAAATTATACAGGATGCTCCCAAAATCTTGTTTGTGACTCCCCTTTGCAGGCAACAGCACTGGTTTCCTCGTCTGCATCCAGCCCAGAGTAATCAGCACAAGTTACCTCACAGGGTGGATCTAATCACACAAGACAAGGGATCTTTTATCCATCCCCACTTATCCACACTTGAAATTACATTGTGGATGACAGGATTTTGATTCGCCATTGACACAATTTCTTTCTCAGGACATGCTGCAAGTTCTGCAGGTGGCTTGGAAACATACGACTAGGAAATCCTACTTATCCAAATGGAGTTTTTCTTTCTGCTGTCTCTCTGAACCTAGACCCACTTGCTCTTGATGCTTCTTTGGTTTTCTTTGTTATTTGGGTGAAATGCTCAATGCTGGTTTGGCATATGCTTCTATTAAGGCCCGCCTATCTCTGCTTGTCTACTTTTTTCATAGATTCATAGGGAAGTACTAGGCTATTGGCCCAGGGCCTATATAAGCCTAGCCAAAAGGTACCCTGGCTTTCGCCACTCAAGAAAATTATTTTCATGTGCCACTGTCTAGCTGAGCCACAGAAGTGATCCCCAGAGTGAATCTCCCATCCAATCATCAAGATTTATCTTGAAGTGCTAATGAGGTCACTTAACACTTACCGTGTTAATATTTTCTGATTTAGAGGTATACAGTATAGTAGAGACATGGCTGAGCTGGAGGTGGGGTGATACACTGCACATCTCCATTGCATGCCCACCTTCTGGGGATACCACTAGTTCTGCAGAAGGGAGAGTGGAATAGATAGGTCATAAATGAACCCCCTTTTGGACAGATGCAGAGATATGCTGAGATCTGGATACCTAGTTGCACAGCCAGCCCCAGGTTGAGTCCAGTGGAAAGGATAAGGAGCTGGTAGACCCAGCATGGACAGCTATTGGGGTGCTGAGCTGGTGCTATGAAGTGACTGTGGTGGTGGGGAGACAAACAGTGCCTGCTATGAGTTACTTCACTCATGTAACCCAAAAGAAGGGCTATATATTTGAATATGCTTTCTGGTGTTGAAAAAGCTGTCTTTTTTGGCTTTGGCCATTAGAAGGTTTGCCAGTATCCCTTTGTTAAATCTAATGTGGTCAACAAACTCACCTACCCACCTTGTCTATTAGCTCATCAACCCTAGATATTGTGTAGCTGTCATATTTCTGAAATGCTGTTCAGCTACTTAAAATATTAGAATCTTAAAAAGAGACCAATAGCTTTGCATTTAAAGTAGTATCGTCAAGGCGATTTTACTTCATTGCAAGGTTGTATTTTGGAACAAATGACAGTAAAGATGGGGTAAAAATGCCAGAAAAAAATTTATATAAAGAGGCTGTGTATATTTTACAGTATAACACTTCAGTACCTTGGGGTTAAACACTGAGTGCAATTTGAAATATTTAATTGTTTTACTAATAGAGTAATTATGTCATGTGTTTTAGACTTTGTATATATATTACTTTTGTTTTATTTTTATGATTTATTACTCTTGAAGGTGTTTAGCCAAGGTGCTAGAGGTGATGAAACAATTCTTTTTATCCAGTGGCCTGTGGTTTTGTTTATGGTTGTATTTTGCCTGGGTGAAGTTCTTCTACTTTTAATAGTGAGAAATGACTCCTCATTTGACATTGACCTAAACTGCCTAGTAGTTCAAATAACACTGGGCATTCAAGCCAAAATGCATGTAGCACACTGCTAAATCTGTCTGTCTACCATCATCTTGTCTGTTTCCTTGAATCAACACTTAAAATCTATGACCATACAAGACAGTACATATTAATTTTACTAAGCAAACTAAACCTCGAGTACCTTGCTTCTCACAAACACTTGTGCATGTCTTTGGAATGTGGGAGGAAGCCAGAGTACCTGGAGGAAACCCACAAGAACACAGGGAGGATATATCAACTCGGCACAAAAGGCACCCCAGGCAAGAATTGAACCATGGAACCTCTTGCTATGAGGCGACAACTCCAACCTCTGTGCCACCCAATCTTTATCATATCAGCTGTGACCTCAACACAACCTGCTGCTTTCCCTGTCTTCATTTTCCTTAGAGCTATTCTTACTTCTTCCATGGTGGAATCCTGCTCTTCTCTCATTGTAGGCTGTGTCTGGGAAGTACAGCTTCTGTATAGTCTTTCTCAGTAGAAGCTGCTGGAAGTACTCCTTCCATCTCCCTTTGTCCTGCGTACTGGTGAACAGGTTGTTGTTGGCATCCCTTATGAAAGGTGTCTGTCTTTATCTTTCTGTTTTTGCCTTGCAACCCGATATATTTTCTTTGTGCGATCTACTGAGTCACCTTCCAGAAGTTGGTAGAGTGTCTCTGATGCCTTGTTCTTTCCTATTGCAACTCCTTTTTTAGCGTTCTTGCTATCCATGTAGTATTCCTCCCTAGTCTTTGTGCTTTCTCTCCAGCCATCTTCTGGGTCTTCAGCCTGGTCTCTGGCCTTGGAAGTCTTCTATGAGCACTGCTTGCATCTGATTGTGGCACCCAGTGTTTTTTTTTTTACTGTGGGCATACTGTGTAACTGGGGATGAGTTTACGGGCACTGATTCTACCCCATTCTCCTTTCCACATTAGGACGTTTACCCAGGTTGCACATTATCCACTCTTGTATGCAATATTGTGACAATATCACATTGTGAACCATGTGTTGGCTACTATCAAACCGCCTGGCACACAGAGGTCTAGAGTGACCTCTCTGTCTTTATTTCTACTGCCCCACCCACCCCACGAGGCAGTCCTCGTATCCTATTTTGTCTGTCCTATGTGCATTCAGGTCCACCATTATCAGCACCAGTTCCTGTTGTCCTGCTTTATAAAGCATGTCATTAAAATGAATGTGTGTCCTCTAATGCCAACCTCTGTTTCTCAATTCTCCTCTTGGGCAGCTATTTGTGGTTCCCTTGAGTTTCACTGAAATTATGTTTTCACATCTGTTCCAAGTGCGTTACAAGCTTATGAATAGGGCTTTTACAACTTTATGCACAACTTTAGTGTCTTCTGCAGATGTCAACTTCCACTGCAAATTTCAGTTTTTTGAAGTTGGTTACATTAACTAAAACATTGGACTAATTATATAAAAAAAATAGTTGCATAACTTCAATTTGTGGTAAGGGAAGCTTGAGTCAATTGGTTTACATGTTAATTATTCTAAAATTGCTCCAGTCATCCTTGGCTTTTGATCTTGGACATACTGGATTAAACAACGGGTGCCAGCAGAGGTGACAATGGTCACCTGCAACTTGATGAGGTGCTAAGGGCATTGTTTTCTGGCTTGGTACTGACTTTCATTTAATTGAATTAGAAATTAAAATGCTAAGCTATTAATGTCTTATGCATTTATCTGAATGTGTTAACCAGTGTAATCTATTCATGCATTCTTTATAAAGTAGTAAAGTCAGATATTGTCTAGGTGCATCATGTGGACAGACAAGGACTAGCTTAATTGTTTCTGGGTGGGTATGCCGTTTTATGAAACAATCTGTGTACGTTGCTTTCTACAGAATTCTGCTTAGTTGTGGAACTCACAGGTCGCACAAGGACTTAGTGCTGCATTTTTTTAAATTAATACTGTTTTTTTAAGAATTTTACTTTTTGTGGTTGGTGACAGTAGGATTATAAATGACTGTCAGTTTGCTATTGCTGACTTAAAATTCGGAGTTAGAATTACTGATAATGGCGATATTCTGCTGGTTAAGCTGTTCAGTAGACTGTTTCAAGCCAACTGGAGAAGCTGTCATTGATGGCGTATGTTCGGTCTTGGAGAATGCATTTAGGACCTTCTCCCTAGTGATAGTTGGTGGGGGGTATTTTCTGGAGGGCAACTTGGGATAGGATTGGTAAAACTGGAGATTTCTGGCCAGCAGATTTGCTATGTATTCTAGCTCCATTATCACTCAGTTCTGCACACTGCTGTGCACTACCTTTGAAGTTTTGGACATAACTAAAGTAAGCATTATGGTTGTCCTGTGCCTGAGAGCCTGTCTTTACCTCCGGTTTGATTTTAATTGCCCTCTTTATTGTTTGAGTGTTTTTATCATGTTGGGCGTACCACCTCGTAATCTTAGCTATGACTTTTTCATCTGTTTTGCAACCTGTTAATGTGTGCTTTCCTACATGTTTTTTAGAGTTGGTTCTGGACTTATTACTGGTAGGCACATCTGTCCCTATGTATGTAGTTATTGACATGATTGTACAGGATTTCTGTGAAAAGTTCTGCATAGGCAGCTGTGTTTTCAGGATTTAGAGGGGCTTCACATTTTGACTGGTTATCACTTAGTAGTAGGACTTCTGCCTTAGAATAGTTCATAAATGTTAAGTGGTTAGCTGGGGGTCACAGAATTGATTTTTATTGTGAAGGAGACAATTTTTATGGTCTGACCTTACCAGCGATGACGCTACAGTAGTGAGTTAGTGTTCTCCCATGCATTTGAGTACCAAGTTGCATATATTTCCAGTCATGCTGTGTGTGTATGGTCTATCTCGTCCAATGTTTTTGTGTTTACAAAGTCCAGGAATCCCTGGGCATGCATTTCTGAGGTCGTGTAAGTATCCCTGTTTATAGTGGTGCAGTTGAAGTTGCTCAAGAAAATTGTGTTGGATTGAATGGTGAAGGGCTCCAGTAAGTCCATGTATGACTTTTATGTATTTCTTGGTTCATTGAGGGTGACCTAATGCTTGTAAGGGTGTGTCTGTGTAAATTTTATTTTTTAATTGAACATTTGTTAACAGGAAAGATGCCTAGTAACCATGGACCTGTTTTACCTAGGTTCATAGGTAGGTACTATGCAATCTGCCCGAGGGCATTTATAAGCCTAGCTAGAGTGTGTTGGATTTCGCCACCCCATTGATTATTTAGCTGAGCCTCTGGCAAGCAGAGCCAATGAAGTAATCCCATGGGTGTATTTTGTGTTATCAAACAGAATATGCATGGTCTGCATGTGTACAGGAAGGAAGTCATTGTGGCACTGACCATGATGCATCTTCTGTAAATATCTTTTAATGCTGTGTCAATGCATGTGATTTTGCAACTCATGGAAGTTTAAATGCCACATCTCTTTTCATTGTCTTAATGTATTGCTATGTGCAGCAAAGGTCCTACTGTTGGTGATTTGAAAATTTGCGAAAAGTACAGTTGTGTACACATAAATGTAGATGTTCGAGTGTATTCACTGTTGCAGTCATTACATTTGGGTTATCCTGCTGGCAGGTTGAATTCCAAAGTCTTGGTCCGGCGTCAGTTGCTGTCGCCTCTTCCCTGACGTCAGGGCGTCAAGGGTATAAAAGATGCAGCCAACACCATTTTCTTCAGTTTTTCTTGCCCCAGATGAAGAGGATAGGCCTTTGTCCAGCATCTCAGTTAAGTATTGCAAAATCTGAGGAATATTTGAAACAGCTGTGTCAATCCCTTGTGCCTGGTTACAAGCACAGAATATCTTCCATTTTCCAGCATAAGAATTTCTAGTACTAGGCCTTCTGGCCTCCAAAATGACATCCACCACAGCTTTAGTGAGAGGTGTGTTTTGTATGACTACATTATCCGCCATGCTGCCAAATTTAAGGTCCTGAGTTGGCTGTGCAGGACCTGATTGTTTTGCTGGGACAGTAGATGAGGTATCTGAGGTAAGGTCCAAGCCAGGCATTGAGACAAGTTCCTTAGGATTGGATACCAGTACTGGCAGGGCCAGTCTGGGGCAATCAGTATCATCTTTGGCTTCTCTTGTCTGACCTTTAGGGGTACCTTGGGGAGGAGAGGCAGTGGAGGAAAGGCATATACTGCTAAGTTTTTCCAGCTGAATGATAGGGCGTCCACTTTCCGTGCTTGTCTGTGACAAGTCCTTCAGCAGAATCTTTTTAGTTCATAGTTGTGAGGAGAGGCAAATAGATCTATATACGGGCATCCCCATTTCCTTGTTATCATGCTGAAGACTTGTGGATCCAATTGTCACTCGTGGGGATCCATGAGGTTTCTGCTTAGTTCGTCTGGCAGAATATTTATCTTTCCTGGCAGGAATTTTGCCTGCAGATGTACTTGGTAAGTCAATGCTGTGTCCCACAAAGTCATGGCTAGTCTGCAATGGGGGTAAGAATGATTGCCTCCCTGCTTGTTTATATACCACATGACCGTGGTGTTGTCTGTCTTTATCAGTAGTTGTCCTGGATGAAGTAGGTCCTTAAGCTTATCTGGGCATTTTGAACAGCTAGCATCTCTTTTTTTGATATGTAGATGCATTTTCCTTAAAACCAAACAAGGTATCATGCTGTAATGGAGCATATAATAATTTTGCTTTGACATGATCAGGCAGATTTTGTTCCTTTAACCAAGCATGCCTCCTAATGACAGAACCCGTAACAGCGGCCCTCAGAACTAACTGTTACACAAATCCTGTTTAAATAGAACTCCTATATGGTAACAGTACCAATTAAATTGAGACAAGTTAAGCTAATCAAGTACTACTGGTTAATAAACCTAATTCCACAAATAAATATGCAGAGCAGTATAAAAATTGCATCATTACTTGTTACCAGTCAAAAAAGAATTTCTTCAAAAAATGAACAAAACTCAGGTTTTAAAAAGTATAAAAAAAATCTAAAAAACAAATACATAAAAAAACACAGAAAAATCAATAAATCTATATTCTTTCAAGTCAAATCTGTTGTAAAAAATGCAAGGTTCATGTTACAAACAAACCTTAGAAGAGAGATAATGTAATGTTTTACAGTTTGGCAGCTCTTAGTGTAAGAACAGGCTGCAGGGAAACAAATTCATTGAGGCCAGGCTTAACTGTGGCATCTAGCCTCAGTTGCCAGAGAAGTTCCTTGTATTCAAGTCTGTTCTCCCAAGTGCCCCCTCTAGGGTCTTGGGAACTATTTCTAAAATGCCAAATAATCATCTAGTTTAAGAATGGCCCAGTTGTGGGTAACAATCTATCTAACCATGGTGCTGAGTCCATCATGTTTAATAGCCATACCAGGGAAATATTCCCTTTGTTAAAATCAGAATCCTTGCCCATGTCAACTAGTAAATGGGGTGTCCCTAAACACAAGGAAAGTGCCTGTCCCTTCTATCCATTACCTCCAATTTAAGTTTAGTAACCAGATCGGGTAACCTCTGTCCAAAACATACCAGAAATAACCTACTACCTGGTTTATTAAGTGACTTAAGGCACTTATTCCTAGACCACATGAACAGAAAGATGACAGAGGTTTTGGAATATACATCCAATGCTGATACAAAGTTAGTCTTCAGCAACAACCTACCTTCACTCAGAATGATGCTTCGGTATAAACAAAAGATAACCGAACTCTACAACTGCATCAGTTACTGGAGCTTTAAGCAGGATCCAATATGTTGGTGTGTGTCAGCCTGGAAGCAGATTGGCAACTGTGTTATTCCTAGACATTCTGCCAGAGATGGCCTGAAACTTTCACTTCACAGTGGCGGAGTGTTGCAGTGGTAAGCATTGTCTGGTTCTCTGGTTCGATTCTCAGCTGGGCTCTTTCTGTACAGAGTCTGTAAGTCCTCCCTGCATTTGCATGGGTTTCCCCTGGGTGCTGCAGTTTCCTCCCACATTCCAAAGAGATTCTTCTGGAGCATTTCTCCCCAGGCCTCTGCTGAAAATGGGCTCTGTCCCAGTCGGACCTTCCCAGTAAACAAATGTTAAATAAATAAACATCATGGCTTTTGTATGCTGGCCAGTGCTTTCTGTACACCTGTAGTGTCTTTCTTAGGCAATATAAGCCTGCTTCATGTACCAACTTAGCCAAACCAGGGAAGCTTAAGGGTGACTTGGCAGTGTCTGACACCTAGATAAGAAAATTCCATCCTTAAAAGCCTTCCTAACCCAGAAAATATAAATACCTGCATCATTACAGTAACATGGTTTCAATGTAGTGATAACACATTGCCCCATCAGGTTTCAATCCTCATCACATGTTCAAATACTGACAGTATCCCTATATAAATCCATGATTCCTTTACCTCTAGACCTATAGAGCTAGGTAATGACAACAAATGCCCTTACCACCTCCCGGACAGCTATAGAAACTTCTGTATGTCAGACACAGCCCATGAGGCACATCTAAATAAGCCACAGTCCCTTACCATTGGACCAAACACTGTTATACTTGGAGATTTCAAATGATCCATCTGTTAACTGGGATACTTACATTGCTATAAACAAATATGCTCTGCACTTTCTAGACATCATTTATGGAAAGTCACTACACCGGATTGTACACTCTAATAGAAAAGGGGACAGATCACATCATTGCAAACATCCCACCACTGTACTCTGTGCCTATGAAACTACACCCTCCTTGGTTGTGTCTGGCCATTAATCAGTGCCCCTGACTATTAAAACCCAGCCAAAACATTGACAAACCCTACCACCTTCAAAAATGTCTGTACAGCAAGTTTACTTCAACAGTATGATGACCTGAGGAATTTCAAGCGTCTGCCTCTACTCGAAAGCACAAAAGAAAACATGGAGAGGTTCTGTTTTCAACATAGATGCTGCATAAAGACTTCACTCTTGATCTAGAACAAATACACTGCCAAGTTTGGAATAAACCCCTTTTAAGGAACCCAGGCATAAAGAAGCTCTACATCACGAGTAAAAACAATCTTAGTAAAAACAGGCTCTTCACTTTCTTTCTACAGGTGCAGAGACATTCCATTTGTCCTGGTTGATTGTAATGCAGCCAAACTGACCAGCCACTCTCTTCCTCTGTCAATTCTGTACTCTGGGTGTAGGGACAGAGTGACCAGCCATTCTCTTCCTCTGTCAATTCTGTACTCTGGGTGTAGGGACAGAGTGACCAGCCACTCTCTTCCTCTGTCAATTCTGTACTCTGGGTGTAGGGACAGAGTGACCAGCCACTCTCTTCCTCTGTCAATTCTGTACTCTGGATGTAGGGAAACAGACTTTAATACTGTGAATGACTGGATCATTGAACTGGTGATACACTGAGCCAATCTCTCAGTAGTTCACTAGTACAAGAGCTGCACAGCAGTTTGAGATCTGTGGATATAATTGTACAAATTGTTTTCTGTACTGTATCTTAATGAGAACATGTTGACTCTATCCTTCTGCATGTTTAATACAAAGTTACAATTACCTAGATCACAAGCTCTAAATGTCAGAAGGTTATTATAAAGTTGTACAGATGTCTTTTAGGAGGAAACAATGTTACTGTTTTGAATCATTTTCTAACTATGAAAGGGACATTGTCTATAAAGGAAAACCTGCTATCTGTAAATATTTCTTATTCCTTAGTGTCATGACAAAGAAGGCTAAAACCTTGGCTACAGTGCAAATAACCTGGAATCCATTAGCAGCTCAGGCATCTGAGGCACGAGTGTCAATAGGCACATCCATCGTGGGGTGGATGGCATGCACTTGGGTGCACCTTACAGTCGATCTGTGGCAGAAGCTAGGAATGTGCGGAGGAGGGGTGGTACACTGTCATAAAGGACATAGGAGTGGACACTGGCTCAGTCAATGTGAATGTGGGACGATACAGCAGTATGTCACCATTTGCATGTCTGTCCTGGGCTATGTAGTGGGAAGGGAAGCTACAGCATGATGGAAAATAATCTCCTAACCTCCTCACTAGCATCGGAAGAGATTGAGTAGAGCCTGGGGGAGACTAAAGGTGGTCTGCCAGACTTGATAAACAATGAGAGTAGTGGTCTGCAACTAATTAGTAAACTGCAAGGAGCCAAAACAAAACAAATCCTTGGTCTTAATTATACACAAATTCAATCAGAGTTCGCTGCTCTCCACGGGTTAAACGATAAAATGTATCCTACTCTAATTGAATTTGTGTGTATTATTGTATGTTAGCTGCTCCTTAGCAGTGGCAAGTAATTGTTTTTTTACTTTGGTCTTAATTATGGTCTGCTATGTCAATGACGACATCTTTATTGTCATCACTGTCATAGGATTCAAAACCATTACTTAACAGCACATTTCTTAAAGTTTATATCATTATCAACTGAGAAAAGATATAAATGACCAAGGAACAACTGTAATTCACAATGTTCTTTCAAGGTTACAACTGTAGATCATTTGTGCTGTCATCAACAACCTTAGTATCCCAAACACTTACAGGATCCACAGCATTAGATACTTTACAGAGAAAAAAAAACAGAAAAAACAGTCACATATAGCTCATACATAAAAGTTTCAGATTCTTGTGCAGGCAATGACTGTTTTTCCAATCTAAATTGCCCATTTCCATTCCTGTTCGATGTCCTAGAGATATTACTTAAACAGCTTATTTCTTATTTTTACCATAATCTTTCATAATAATTGCTTTCACCAGCCATTCTAAAATTGTGTTACTTGTTGCTATACCACCACTTCATTAAGCGTTTACCATTCATTCACCACTCTTTCAGTGAAATATTACTTCCCGGCACCTCCCAGAGTTATCCACCAAATTTTATCTTCAAATTGCATCCTTGACACGTGGTAGCCAGTAAGACTCTGCTGATATCCATCAGGTATTAGTTTCTGCCATGCCCCAATTTTTTTTTTAATGTTAACAATCAGCAACCCCCCCCCCTGGTAAGATGAAATAAAGACAGCATCCTTGCAGCTGGGGATTTTTGATCTGGCCTAGCTTTTTTAAAACATTTTTATTACATGAGACATTTTTCAAAAAAGTGGCACAGGTACACATACAGTCATAGAAAATAAGCCATAATTGCATTACTTTTATTTTCATGCAGTATACCATTTTATTTTATGTATTAGCATTCACTCTAACATTACATAAATTGCTCATTTCTTGCAGTCCCTTAAATTTCACTCCTCTTCTGAACACCATTCAGCACATACTACTCCAATCAATTCCATTTACTTATATGTAGTTTCTACTTCTCTTCTAAAGATCCCACTTCCAGTTCTTTTATCTCCTTTACTCTGTTCAGTACTCCGGGATGACAGTTCAGTTTGCAAGCACATGAAGCAACACACATGCTCCTATTACAGACATCTGTCTACACTGCTCCCCTAACTCTATCACAGGGCTGACAGGCAAAGAAATAATGTATCGCCAGAAAAGAAGAGCTGTTTAACTGTTGCTCCCTTGATGCTTGGATCAGTAATTGAACCCAGATTGCTTGCAGCACAGACAGGAGCTTACCATCTATAGCAGAAAACTGGTATAGAATTAATCATGTTAAACTGTTCTAGTCCCTGTTTAAATACTGTCTGTCTACCATTCTGTTACCTGCCCCTGATTGACCTCCAGACTATTTCTGTCCTTAGATTGAGGAAGTCTTCAGAACTGCACACATGGGATCTCATTCTACATACAGAGGGGTAGTAACTCTTGGTTTCTGTTGTGAATGCTCTTTCTTGTGTATGTTAACATTACACCAGCTTTCTACTCTGTCAAATCCATGATTAGGGCCAGCATACCTCTCAACCACTCAGTGCAAGAAATCTGGACAAAGCCAGAAAAAATGGGGGGACAGTGGTCTAAAAATAGGGACGGAATTTAAATATTGCTCCAATAAACTTAGAAAGTTGCTAGAATAACAGGTTTTGCATTATTACATATTTTCTGAAGAATATAAAGTCTGAAACTCAAATGTCTGTCATTATTTAGTAATATTTAGTGACTTCAATCTTCAATGATTTGCCGGAAAAAAAAAAAACACAAATTTTAAGAGGAACACACCAAATATCTGAGGCAAAAAATCTGGACATTCTGTGAAAATCTGTAGAGTTGAGCGGTATGAGCCTAGACCTCTTTCTTCCTCTTTTATCGATGCTATGACTTTCCCTCCAGCTGTTTTCTCCTTCCTTTTGATTTCCTTTTCCAAATGTATTATACTGCATTTCTGTACACTAAATTTAAGCTGCCGTCTTTTATGCCATCACTACAATCTTGCCAGGTAGATTACAGTCTTTTCAAAACCTTCTTGTGTATCAGCCCGGCACCTCTCAACTGTTCAGTTTTGCAGAACATCCCTGATTTTGCCTCATATTTTTGCTTTATCACAATTTTTTTCATTTTCTCCTAAATCACTGAGGATTACAGTTACTCAACAATGCCAGACATTAACGTTTCATGCATCTTATTCTTCAGAGAATATATTTTGATGCAAAACCTTTTGTTCTATTTGCTGTTTAAGGAAATTAGATTGTCTAAATAATGTTTTGAGCAAAGAAGTTGAGAGGCACAATCAGCCCTCCCTGTTTTATAACTTTAATTCATCAGCAAATAGACAAATTTCTCCTTCAGTCCTTCTCTTACAAAGAAAATCAGAAAGACCGACCCCAATGCGGACCGATGTGATACCCTTTCCTCAAAGTTAATTAACATTTCACCCATGCTGCAATGCAGACATTCACTCCAGGTCTTTCTATTTTTTTTTAATAAATCAGTTGTGTGGTACCATATCAAATCCCTTGGTGAGATCTAAACAGTCCATGTTCACAGCACTTTTCTCTTTTAACGTCATGGTTATGCAAATTACATTTCTTCTCTCAGAGTTTGTACAATTAAACTGCATCCATGCACTTAATATATGCACAGTGGCACTTAATAACTTAAGTGCCACAATGCATTTTCCCCACAATTAGATCTAGTTTATTTCTTAATAAAAAAGCTTCACAGACATTTAATTAAGAGAAGCTCACATATTTTTTTTCTTTACATGCCAGTGATATAACCAGGTGAATAACATGGATTTGTGTCCAGTCACTTTAATAGGCAGTTGCCTGAATACATCAAATACATTGACAATCTGATGGTAGATGAGTTTGTAAACACAATCAAGAACAGATATTGGTGGACTGCCAAAAGATACAGTTAAGAAAAGGAGGTATCTTAAGTCTGAAAATGAATTCACATACTCATGAACAGGAGTAGCTGCATATTGATGGCTAAAGGTGTATGGGCACGTCGGGTGGTTACTACACTTCAAAACTGGTATGTAATGGTGGAGATATTTGGAAGGCATGAGCAACCACACCAGTATATTAAAGCCATAGCACCAATTGTACTGGAGTCTGGCAAATGTTTAGTAAGGGATTTAGTCCATGCACAAATATTTCAACAGTTAATCTTTGCAGTGGCATCCATTACTTAATTCAAGGTTAATTAACCTCGATGTCCTTTATATATAAAAAGAATAAATTTACTTTGTTATAAGTGACTACTGGACACAAGAGAAAGAAAGAGGAAAATATAGCACTGTTTGTATGTACAAAGAGAAATCCAGGGACACTGCAAAAGGTTTTTTTTAAAAAAAACAACCAGTGGAGTAAAAAAATATGTAGGCAAACACTGAATACCAACAGACTTTGCACAGACTCTTGTGGGAGAAGAGGCTGGACTCTGCCCTTCTGAGCTGGGAATTTCTGGTTAAAGGTTTATAGTGCCTGAATATTTGAACTGTATCTTACTGAAATTGGTTCACCTTGTTTGCTCTAGCATAGACTAGATCCAGGCCTGCTGAATCTAGCTTTGTTTATATGCTTGTTGTTTGTTTGCTTGTTATTTCCCTGGAAGCTAATTCCACCTAATACGCAACTTCTCAGCGCTTCTGTGGATCACTAGTGATATCTGCATTGCTTACTGTACTTATTTCCTTGTTTCACTTGAAAGAAAGTTACTGTTTGTCGTTTTGCATTTAGTTACTTGTAACACATTGCACTCAAGTTACCTGGCACTTGCTCACTAAAGCAATTATATAAGTCAGCACTAAAAATTAAAAGCACTACACCCTCACTCCCCACTGGCCCTTGTTTTCAATTAAGGATTTCCCAATATTATTCTAGCATGTCCAAAGGTCAGTTGTCAATCTCCTCTCCGGTCCAGCTGGTGAATCTGGGAATCTTGAGGCAATGTTATAACTACCTCATGTACACAGACAACCCTCTCCTCCTCCCACATAACACAAATACTTGCGAGATGCAGCTATTTAGCCAAACTGGAGGCTGAGCTCTCTCAACTCAGGACTGGCAAGACCAGACAGGAGGAGAAGGCAACTACACACACCACAAAACCAGCCTCACATAATGCTACCACTCCACTGAATCAAACACATAAACACACAAAGACATACTCGAGGCTCTGAGTAAAATGTACCTAAACAGCAGAGGCCTCCAAAGCAGACACCCAAACAACTGCTACCTCAAGACACCCCACAAGCAACACATAAACCACAAAAGCAGTGTGCAAAGCAGTCACAGCCCTTAAGGCCAAATACAACATCAAACATACTTGTCATAGGTGACTCCATAGTCAGACACACTGACGTCCCACTCACCAGGCTGAACAAGGAGAGGGTCACAGTAAGCTGCCTATCGGGCGCTAGAATCCGCCACATAACACAAGCACTGGTCACTCCACGGCAAGTACAAATATGACACAGTCATTGTCCATGCTGGTGTGAACGACCTGAGACGTACCTCCCTGGACTACATGAAAAGAGACATAGAGGAGCTCTCTGATTATGTAGCCCAGGCAGGTATGACCCTAACCCTGAGCAGTATCCTTCCTTCACCAAGAATGATGCCACAATATAGAGACAAGATGATCAGCTTTAACAATTGGCTTAATGTCTGGTGTCATTCAAAGGGGATCCAGTGTCTGTCTGCCTGGGATGACATGCTTGACAAGCCACGCTGCTTCGCAAGGGACGGCTTGCACCTGTCACCCTTGGGATTCCGGATATTGGCTAAGGCTCTTGCCACCCCCATAGTGCCTTTTTAGGCAAGGCCCAAATTCTAAACCTACCACCCTACAAAACAAAATGGGAAGAAACTGAGGGTAATGCTGCTCAATGCCAGAAGTCTAAATCTCAAAATGCACGCACTCGAGGCCCTTCTCAGTATGGAGAACATCAATGTCTGTGCTGTAACTGAAACCTGGTTCAAGGCTCCTGAGAGCACCCGGCACTATTAGGTTTTACCTCATATCATGCGTTCTGGCCCCAAAACCCGGACCACACCACAAAAGGAGGGGTGTATCCATATTCATAAAGGATACCCACACCTCCAGGTTGGTGGCAACGCATAAGCTTCGAAACCATCCAGGTGCAACTAACCATAGGCAAAACTGCTCTACAAATTGTAGCATGCTACAGGCCACCCTCTCAAACTCAGGAACCCCACACAGCCTTCCTGAAGACACTGGAGGGTATAAATGTATCTCCAAACACCATCATATTGGGTGACTTCAACTACCCGAATATAGACTGGGAACATTACTCAAGCCCTAACTTTCTAGCCCAACGGTTCCTGGAGTTCATAAATTCAAATGCCATGGAACAGCTAGTCACTGTTCCCACGAGAGGAGAAAATATACTAGATCTCATTGTCACAAACATGGGGACAAAATGCTCCACACGGAAGTATATCCCTCATTGGTGAGATCTGATCATAAACTAATCTCACTGGAAATCCACATCCCGCCCCCACCCCAAACAAAAAAGACCATAGTGAAGAACTTCTCTAAAGCAAACTTCACACTACTCAAGACTGGTGTGGTATCCTTCAAGGCCCCTGAGCCAGAGGAAACCACAACCCAAGCTGCGGAAGCCTTTACAAATGCCTTCTATGAACACCTCCAGGACTGCATGGATCAGGCAATCCCAAATAAAACCAAGACTCTTTCCACAAAGGGCAAACATCCAGTCTGGTGGACCCCAGCCATTAACAAACTTTACAATAAGAGGAGAAAGCTATTACATGATAGAACAAAATTCATAAAAGGGAAGTCACCCCTGATCATTATTAGTAAAAAATTACGAGCACTCATAAAATCAACTAAGGCCAATTTTGAGAGAAAAATTGCCATGGATTCAAAGGACAATCATAAGGCCTTTTTCAGCTATGTTAGGAACCTGGGTGGAAACTCCCAGATATGCTCAGAATTAGTCCAAAATGATACAAAAATCACTGAACCCACAGACATTGCCAACATACTGGCAGACAGGTTCAGTGCAAACTTCACCCCCCTCTCCCCCCCTAAAGCTGCTCTCTCTAAAGCTAAAAACACAGCATCAATGGGACCGGATGGTGTCCCCGGCTGTGTGCTACACGAGCTAAATGAGGAATTAACCCCGCACATAAGGCAGCTGTTTAATCTCAGCCTTACCACAGGATACGTGCCCAAGGAGTGGCGTACGGCAACTGTGGTCCCACTCCACAAAGGGCGCCTCACGGACCCTGGTAATTACCGCCCCATAAGCTTAACAAGTCTAGTCTGCAAAGCTATGGAGAGGATCATAATGGAGCTCATAAACAAAGATATAGGGGACTTGCAGACATTGGACCCGACCCAGTTTGGCTTTGTCAAGGGAAGATCATGCCTTTTGAACTTGGTCGACTTCTTGAAACAGTCACCAAGGCCATTGATGAGGAAAGGCAGTCCATACAGCCTACCTTGACCTTGCAAAGGCTTTCGACACAATACCCCACTCGGGTATTGTAGAAAAACTTACCAGCTTAAATGTAAACCCATATGTCACAAGATGGGTTGCAAACTGGCTTAAGGACAGAACCCACAGGGTTAGAGTTGCTGGCGCTGTGTCAGACTCCAAGCCGGTCACAAGTGGTGTCCCACAGGGCTCGGTCCTTGGCCCCCTATTGTTTGGCATCTACTTCTCAGAAGTACAGGCCAGCATGGGAGGACTTTGGCTGACAAAGTTTGCAGACGACTGCAAACTGGGCACCATAGTGGAAAGTGCATCGGACACGGATATCCTTCAGTAGGGACTCACGGAAACAGATAGCTGGTGCCAGAGCCATGGCCTGAAGTTAAACGCCAAAAATGTATAGTCATACCCTTCGGGAAAAACAAGGTAACCCCAAGCTACCATATAGGTGGCAATCCACTAAGCACAGAAGAGGTTATCAGGGACCTGGGGACCCAGGTTGACAGTGGCCTTTCTTTTGACACTCACATTGCTAAAGTGGTTAGAAAGACCTTCTACATTGCCCACCTGATCATGAAGGGATTCACATCCAGATCTAGTGAGGTCATTGTTCCCCTGTACTCTTCACTTATCAGACCAATGATCGAGTACAATGCCCCATTCGGGATGCATCTCACACGACATCTACAGCAATTGGAGAGACCCCAAAAGTTCCTCACCAAAAGGATAAAGGGACTCCAAAATCTGTCATATGCTGCCAGATTGAAGAAACTCCAGCTCTATTCAGTCGCATACCGTCTGCTCAGAGGTGACATGTGCCTGACATACAAGGCCATGTCCAACCCGGAATTAATGGACATGCTCCACCTCAAAAATCCAAATCCACCAAAACCACTAGAGCAAGCGACTTAAACCTTAGCACGGATATAAATAGGACGTGCTGGAGGGATAGATTTATCACTCAGAGACTCCCTATGCTGTGGAATAAAATCCCGGTCCATGTGAGGCAGAGCACCTCGCTGACTCTGTTCAAGAGAAATCTAGACCTGTGGATGGGAGATCGTAGGTTTACCCCGGGAATCATCTCTGTGTCACTGCTGGACAGAGGCACAACAAACTAATGGGCACAGTATTTTTTCATATAAGGGGTGGCGTAAGCCACAAAAATTTGGGCTAGGCTTATAAATGCCTTAGGGCAGATAGCCTAGTATAAACCTATGAACCTATGTAAATAATTTTTAACAAGGTGGAAGCATGGAGTGATACCTTAAACATTTACCTTAATAAATATCTAAAGTGGTTAAGAGTGTAAATGTTTTATTTAGGTCCCTACATACTTGACTGCATTTGCATCCAGTTTAAGATACAGTGCAGCAAAAAAAAATGTCCCCTGTAACAAAGGAAATGCTAGAGCAAAGATTGAATTACATGAGTCAAGCACCCTGCTGAGATCTGCCAGTCAATGGAATTACCAAGTCAAATTACCCTCAGGACTTTGACAGCCAGGGAAGCTAAGTGTTACGGGGGAGGGAAGAAGTAAAAGGAATGGAATTCATTGTCTCACAAATTAGTGCCATTTAAACTAAATCAGAAAAAATGACAGCAGTAAACAGCACTTTGAGTGTGTTCTGTGACATTTGCACAGTTTCTGTTTTAAGTAGTCATTCAGCAGCAGGGAATGTTACTGTCACTGTTCTATTTTACTCAGAACTTTGTACGCATGCAACATCTATGAAATGACCGGAGCTTTAGGCAAACAGAGGCCTGCATGATGTAACATTTGTGAGCAAAACAATGATTTGTGGGATACTGAGTGGCAACCTGATTTATCCAAACCACGTCAGTATGCTGGCCTCCAGGTGGTCAGAGTCTGGAATTACATATAAAAATATTTAAAATCCTGTAAATAATCACAGAGTGCTGTTAAAGTGTAGGAAACATCATGCCATGATGTTTTAAACATGTTTTTTGAGTCTGTGGGTGCGGTAACAAATCTAGGAAGCTCAGACTCAATGAGGGTACAAGGCACCTCTTCCCTAGCAAGTATTTGGGGAGTATCCCAGGCCCCACTAACATAATCAACCATCCCCCCACAACTGCAGGAAACCTAAGAAGAGCCATGACAGGTAGGCACCCCAGTGTCAGCCCCCAAATGGGTTGTGACAAAGAGGGCTGTCATAAACACCAAACGGTCATTAGGTTCTTCATCTAGTGTGATAGAGAAGTCTGGAAGAGCCTGGACAGGCATAGAATTAGTAGGAGTCTTTTTGGATTTTTTTCTTAAGAGACAGCTGAACGTCGGACAGGCAGATACACAGGCCATGGTACTCTGATCCAACAGTTCTAGGCATTGATTCTCCAAATGAACAGAGATGATAAATGATTGCGTACAGTTTTATGGACAAACATCTGACAGATTTCACATTGTGCGTACTGCCCAAACAAAAAAGGCACTGCCTGTGCCAATTGTTATGAGAAATCTGCCTCCCACACTCACATTTTCTCTTCCTGAATGTCATGTAAAAGGAGAAAACATTAAGAGGAAAAGAAGGAAGGAAGAAATTCCAAGGGGGAACTTATCTTTAGATGGCTCAGAAGCTGAACCAATTTGGTGAGTGTTTTACAGATCAAATCCACCATAGTGTTCAGACTGGCACATAGACGGTGTGAGAATTTGGCAGTAGTATTTCAGATATGTACATTACACCTTGGACAAAGAACATAGGTCTGACATACAGTGCCTGTAAAGTATGAAAACTTTGGTATGCTAACCTGACATTCAGCTATCCTCAGCAGGATATCCCAGATATAAAGGATACTGCAACAGTGATAACGAAAGACATCTCCTGGATCAGATAAACTACAGGTCTTAATGACTAGACCTTTTTCAGAGAAAGAAGTATAGTACATGATCTGGTCCAGGTGGCATCATGATGATATGTATGGATTGTTTCAGTAGCAGCAGTGACTTCTCATAGTGTATTAAGATTCCCAGAGACGGGCAGAGTTGGAGCAATTTGTCCTTGGTCTTGACAAGAGATTAATTCAATGTGGCAGCAAGGAGTCAGTTGTCCAGACATGAAAAAACTCTGATGATGAGCAACCTCAAGTTTACTGCTACCATGTCCATGCACTTGACGAATGCCTGGGGGCTGTGGTGAGACCGAAGGGCAGAGCTCTGAACTGAAAGTGACCGGCCCCCAGTCGGAAGTGAAGAAACCTTTGGGTGCTCTTGTAATCTTGATGTGAAGAGAAACATCCTGAATATCAACTGAATGCAGCCAATCATTCACCTATAGACAACATAGAGCTGACTGCACCATGACCATCCTAAACAGGGTCTTTTTCACATACTGTAGGAGTTCACTGACATTCAATATGGGCTTGAGGTCCTTGTTTTTCTTCAGAATGAAAAAGAACCTGAAATGATAATCTGACTCTCTGTGGTACAGTGGGATCTCTTCGATGGTTGTTTTCTGAAGATGAAAGAGCATTTCTCTTCTGGCTGCTTTCAACTGGTGAAGTGGTACATCTGGGAGAGGTCTCTCTGGACAGAGAGGGGTATGGAATAGAGTATGCAATTGCCTCTGGATATTATGCTTCTGACCCAAAAATCATGTGTGATGGCTATTTACGTAGGCAGTAGAGGCATAAGTGGCCCCTGACAGTCTCTACAGGGAGCAGTTGGGCTGCCTGTCAAGCAAGAGCAACTAATACCCCTGGTTCTGCAAACATTCACAACCTATAGTTCAGCACCCATTAAACGAGCCACCCCTGTCAGAACTGGACACAAAGGGTTGCTGCTGGGATTTCATAAACCATAGGGACTTGGATACCTTCTGTTTTTTCCTACAGGATCACTAAGAGATCTCAAATGTAATGCCTACAGCAGAAAATGTCTTCCCATCCTGTTCACACCTTTGCATTCTCTCATTGACTGATAGATCAAGCAAAGAAGATCCAACATAAGGGGTATTAGGAAAGGATGCCTTGAAATTGTCCACAAAGTCAGAGGTGAAGCCAGGGCTGTTGTCTCATGGTGATTCCTGTACCTGTCACTCTACCTGCTCCATCCAATGCATTATGTATGAGCTGCAAGGAGACGTATGTAATATTAAACATAATGCCCAAGGTGTCTTCTAGCTATTTCCTAGAGTCAATAGTGGGCTGACATTTTTCAAGGAGGATAATGTTTGTTCTGCCAGATCTCTCTAAAGTCTGAAATGTGGATAATGTAGTTCAACGCCAACAAAGCAAATATGGCTGAAGCAAACACACCTGGCTTCCACATTCTGCCCATCATCTACACTCCTTGTTGGATGAATAAACAGTGGCCATACATTTTTGTCAGCTCATTCTTGGTAGCCACTGCCACAATGATGGAATCCACAAAAGGATTCTTGGACAAAAGTGGTCGACCTTGGAGGACTGAAGAAATTCATTACATTTTCTTGGAATGCTCGCCAAAGAACTGGGCTGAGCTCTTGCCATATCAGGTCGATGAAGTGGTCCACTGGAAGGACCATCCAAGAGGCAGACAGGGCCAAACCATACGTCTCAAAAGGGTCTACTCATTCTGAGAGGGTGGATTTGTGGGCCAATTTCCCCTTTGATACATGAGTTTTAAGATTTCACTAAAGGTGAGATTTTGTGTTTGGGACTGTGGGGATTCCCCTCTATCCTCTGAATCAATGTCCAAACTGACTGACTTATCTGAACAGTTAATGCATCACCTCTTACACATCCTTCTCCACAAGCCTCAGGTGGTGGTGAGCCTGAGTCGAATGAGAACTTATCCAGCACATAGGCACTTCTTTCGAGGATACTGAAAACTCTAGCCCTGCGACACATGACAGAGTCAAGGCAAAGATGGAAGAGTATGTGAGGAAGGGGCCAAAGTCTATAGAGCCTGTGTTACAAACTTCGAGAGGAGAGGCTATAATTCTTCCCATAACTTTGAAGGCTAAACAGTACTCATATATATCAAGTGCACATGCTGCCCCTTTCATGGAAGAGATAGGTGACCTCGACAAAGGCATCCCAGTACTTGACAAAGATGACTAATCTGAGGAAGGGATCAGCATCATAGCCTTGAAGGCTGAAAACTCCAATACTGAAAGTGGTACCATGTGAGAAGGGTCAGATGAAAGCACCAATATGTTGATTCTACATATCATTTCCAAGACACACTGAAATCAGTTGGTTTCAGAGTCAAGTGGTTCTGATCAGAAGTCCCTAGAGCTGAAGGAAAGGCTGTGGTTGTTGACAGAGAAAGACATGTTCCCAGCAGGAAGTTTGCCCCAACACCACCGTATCCGAAGGTTAGACTAAGAAAGGAGCTAGACAGGGGGGTGATACTCCAGCCCATTTCACCCTTGTACTGGAGGAGAAAAGGAGAGCACCCATACCTATCATAGTCTTCAAGAGAGCCCTCTTCGTATGATCCAGTTCCAAATCCAAGGCACTTCTGAAGGAAGAGAAGGAGAACTGAGAAGAGGGCAGAAAGGAAGCCTTGAGAGTTCTGTCACTCAGAAGTGGTGCCTCAAACCATGCATCAAGAACATTTTATCCTCAATGAAAGTTGGCTCAAAAGAAGATGGAGCCAATGAAGGGGATGTCATTGGAGCCAAAGACGTTATTAGCTCCTACCGTGTTATTTTTGATAGTCTTGCACTACAGGATGACTCCAACCCAATTCTGATTTCAAATCTCGGTCTTTACCTCCGGACCTTTTGTGGTCAAATGTTCTACCCCCAAACAAATCACAACCTGGTTGTGCAAATCCTGAGAGTGGATCTTATGCCCACAATGAAGTAATTTCTTGAAACTTTTCTCCATACCCTTGGTATTCACAGTGTAACAGACAAAATACACAAAGTGAACACAGATGAACATTGACAATAAATATCAAAAAACAACAAGGGCTTGATTAAGAAAAGGAGAAAAATGTTAATTAACAATAAAAGCTGTTGAACAAGTACAGAATGCAGTGGAAAAATCTGAAAAATATAGAGATGGAGCACATAGCTTTAATGAGGAGTTGCAACCATGTCTGAATACTGAGATTGCAAACAATATCTGGGGAAGCTTCTCTACCAGTGCCTTATGGGAGGGAACGTTTTAAAGGAGCTCAAGGTTGGAAGACTAATTTTGCAGAGTCAAGTACCCACAAGTCAGACTGGACAGATGGGATGAATAGAATTTACACTTTTTGAAGACAGCATGCCTTCCACATTAAAAACTGGGTTCTGTTAGCCAGTTTGCTATCCAGCAGGTAACAAAGAAGTTTACATTTAGTTTGATTAGGTTATTTATAATGCCAGAATGTTGATGGTATCAAAGGCCTTGGCCAGGTCCAGGAAGGCAGTGTGAATTGATCTGCCCACATCTAATGCAACAATGACTTGCTCAAAGAAATCAACCTGGTCCAGAATGCAGAATCTGCCTTCAACAAACCGAAATAAGCTTGGGTCCAAGGCTTATAGACTGCCTATGTCTTTGTTAGTAAGATCCATAACGATGTGTTCAACTGCTTTGTAGATAAGGCAGGTAAGGCTTATAGGTCTACAGTTTCCTGGATCAGTAATGCCCCCCCACCCCCGTGGAGTGGGAAGACTACCATAGCTCTCCTTTCCTTTGGTACGAATCCAGTGGAGAGGGTGAGTTTAAACCGGCTAAGTACCCTTCCAGACTGTGTTTGGTGCTGATAAGAAGGCAGCCTGGCACATTATTAGGACCCATGGAGTTTGTCTTTTTGGCCTTCGGGAGTGCATTCAGGACTTGCTCAGAGATGATCACAGGGAGTGGTGTGGGTGTGCTAATAAGTTGGGAAACAAGACAGCAAAGTTAGAACTGAATGTGTCTGCTAATATGCTGGGTATGTCCTCAGGGACAAGTAAGTGTTGTGTATTAGCTGTGAGCATTGAAGGGCATTACCTCTAGGATTCTGACACAGCTGAAGAAGATTTTGTGGCTGTCCTCAATACAGTTGGCAATTCTCAAGTCATACTTAATGTTGGAGGTTTATAGGTTCATAGCTGTGTACTAGGCAACAACCATAAGGGAACTTTAACCTAGCCATGCATCCCAACTCTATGACAAATTCTAATACTTTTGATAAGTGTAAGCAAGGGCTTAAGAAATGAACCATTTACAGGCTGCCTGTGTACATAGGTTCATAGGTAGGTACTAGGCTATCGGCCCAAGGGCCTAGCCAACAAAGTTCCTGGCTTACGCTACCCAAGAAAGTTAATTTCTTGTGCCACTGTCAAGCAGACACACAGAAGTGATCCCCGGGGTGTATTTCATATTTCCCATCCACTCATCAAAATTTTTCTTGAAGAGTGCTAATGAAGAACTTTGCTTGAGTGGGGAATGGTATCAAAGGCCTTAGCCAGATCGAGGTAGGCTGTATGAGCCACCTTGCCTTCATCCACAGCTCTGGTGACTGACTCAAAGAAGTCGACTAGGTTGAGCAGGCATGATCTACCCTTCACAAAACCAAACTGTGTGGGATTCAGAGTTTGGAGATTCCCTATATCCTTGTTTATTAGGTCCATGATGATGCATTCCATAGCTTTGCATATTAGACTTGTCAGGCTAATGCGATGATAGTTCCCAGAGTCTGTAGTCGCTCCACCTTTGTGGAGAGGGATGACTGTAGTAGTGCGCCATACAGTAGGGACGAAGCCTGAGGTGAGGCTGTGATTGAACAGGACACAAGTGATGTGCCAGTTCACTCTGTAGCTCATGTAGAACACAGCTAGGGATATTGTCATATCCCATAGAAGCTGTATTCTTGGCCTTGGACAGTGCTGTTTTAACCTGTGTAGCAGTAATACTGGGTGCCTGGCAATCTAGTGGTATTGTGATTGGGGGGAGAGAGTGGGTAAAGTTGGCAATGAATCTGTCAGCCAGTATATTGGCAATATCTGTTGGTTCGGTATAGGACGCGCCATTGTGCAACAGCTCCGAGCAAATCTGGGTATTGCCGTGGAGATTCTTTACATAACTATATAAGGGCTTGTGGTTGTCTTTACTATCTGCTGCAATTCTATTTTCATAGCTAGCTTTAGAGGATTTGATGAGGGATCTCAACTTTTTGTTGAGGCTAAGGGAGTTTTTCCAGTCTTGGGACTTCACCTTATTTTGCATCAGTTTCCTTCTTTTGTAGAGTTTGTTTATGGCAGGGAAATCACCAGATCAGCTTCCTTTTTTTGGAGGAAAGCATCTTAGTTCTATTGAGTCTGGTGAGATCCATGCACATGTGTACGTGTTCGTACAGGGCATTAGTGTATGATTCGGCGGTCATGCAGCTGTTCTCCAATTGCATGGATGCCGTGAAGTTAGTCACCTCTGTTTTTAGGAGCCCAAAGTTAGCTTTGGAGAAGTTTTTCATTCTGGTTACCTTTGCGGGGGTGGGGTGGGGATTTCCAAGGTGATTAGTTTGTGGTCGGATCTAACCACGGACGAGTTGACTATTGGTATAAAGCAACAGTCACCCATGTTAGTAATGACCAGGTCAAGGATGTTGCTACCTCTAGTGGGGGTAAGAATGAGCTGGTCCAGGGCACTGGAATTAATGAATTCCAGGAAACATTGGGCAAGTGTATTGGTACACGAGTACTTTTCCCAGTTCATGAAGGGGTAGTTGAAGTCGCCCAGTCTGAGAGTGTTAGATTGGACCCTAATATTCTCCAGGGTGCTTAGGAATGTGGAGTGCGAGTCTTTGGTCATGGTTGAGGACCTGTAGTAGGCAACAACCTGAATCGCTGTCTTACCCAATCTTAGCTGCACGTGAAGTATCTCTGATGTGTTATGTTGGGCTACCAGTCTGGAGGTATGCGCATCTTTTATGGATATGGAAACACCACCACCTTTGGAGCTTTGGTCCAAGTTCTGGGGCCAAAAGTATGGAATGAGTTATGTCCTGGTAGTGCAGGGGTGCTATCTGCTGCCTTGAACCAGGTCTCTGTTACAGCACAAATATCGATGTTCTCCATTTTAAGGAGTGCTTCGAGTGAGTGTATTTTGTCATTTACACTTCTAGCATTGAGCAGTATGACCCTCAGATCGCATTTGTTTGTAGCTGTTATGGTGGTAATTTGGTCTTTGAAGACCTCCTAAAAAAGGCACTATATGGGTGACAAGAGCCTTGGCCAGTATACGGAAGCCCAGGGGTGACAGATGTAGGCCATCTCTGGCAAAACATCAAGGTATGTCAATCATGTCATCCCAAGCAGACAGATAATGGATCCCCTTAGAATGACACCAGAAACTTAGCCAATTGTTGAAATCAATCATTTTCTGTTTGTACTGTGATATCATTCTGGGTGATGGTAGGATGCTGCTCAGGGCTAGGGTCAAACCCATCTGGGCTACATACTTTGAGAGTTCCTCCATGTCTCTTTTTCATGTAGTCCTGGGAGGTACATCTCAGGTCATTCACACCCACATGTACAATGACAGAGTCATATTTGTACCTGTTGTTTAGGGACCTGAGTGTGTGCATTATGTGGCAGATCCTGGCACCTGACATGCAGTTGACTGTTACTTTCTCCTTCTCAACCTAGTGAGTGGGACATCAGTGTGCCTCACTATCAAATCACCTATGACTAGTGTGTTGGGCATGCTGTTTTGCCTTAGGGGCTTTGGTTGAGTGGCACACTGTTTAGGAGAGTTATGTGTCTCATGATTAGTGCTGTGTTATGGTGTTCGAGTGCGTTTCTACCTTGGAGGGCTCTGCTGTTTGGGTAGATTTATATTGAGAGCCTTCGTGAAGGTGTGTGTGTGTGGTTTGTGTTTTTATGTGAAGGCAGTGCTGGTATGTGTTCTGGAGGGCTATGTGTTCTATGTGGAGTGGTGCAAGTGTTGACCTTCTCCTCTTGACCAGCTATTCCAGTCTTGACTGGAGAGTCCGTGGCTTCCAATTTGGATATGTAAATGCATCTCTCGCAATTCTGAGTGTTGGTAGGTAAGAGGAGAGGGTTATCAGTGTACATGAGGTAGTAGCTACATTGCCTCAGGATGCCCAAGCTGACCAGGTTAATAGGAGAAAGCACAGGGAACTGAACTTTAGACATGCCTAGAGGGGTGGGCATTAATAATAAGTACTGGAGCGGTTTCCCTGTAGAGCATTTAGTGCTGCTAGCACTTTTGTGTGCTACAATAATTGCTACACAAGAAGTCTGGTAAAGTGCTAGACTAATAAGCTAGAAAAAGTGCAGGAGAGCAGAGAACTAGCAGAAAACTGAAGATCACCGCGCAGAAGTTTACAAACAGTCCTGGATACAGCAAATCTGGATCTGGACTACACTAGTTCCAGCAAAGGCAGGAAACAGTTTTTTTTTTTTTTTTTTTAGTAGAAAGTGAAGAGACAGAAAATATCAATATTCAGAAGCTAAAGGTGTAGGCCTTTGCTAGTTCTCACTATTAATAGTAGAATGAGCTGATGTAATGTGACTGGGGGGGGGGGTTGTCTAGTATCAACTTTACACCAGTGGTGGCCAACTCAAAGCCACCAAGAAAAAAAGACCACAACAAGAACTAGAAGGGTGGGTGAGAAAAAAATACAGCTGTACAGATTACAGAGATATTAAATCAAAAGTGTAGACGATAAATCAGAATAAACTCTTACCCTTTCTCAATATCACAGCTGGCAGTAGGTCAGTCTCGCTGCAGCAGCTTGAGCAACAGGTATATCTGATTTAAAACACTGTGACCTATAACCAGTACAATTCAACTGAAAAACAAACAAATCTGTTAGGGGAAAAATATAAAAAATAAAAAACATACAATAAGCTGGTTGCATAAGTGTGCACACCCTTAAACTAATACTTTGTTGCAGCACCTTCTGATTTAATTACAGCATTCAGTCTTCTTGGGTAGGAGTCTATCAGCTTGGCATATCTTGACTTGGCAATATTTGCCCACTCTTCCTTGCAAAAGTGCTCCAAATCTGTCAGATTGTGAGGGCCTCTCTTATGCACAGCCCTCTTCAGGTCACCCCACAGATTTTCTATTGGATTTAGGTCTGGGCTCTGGCTGGGCCATTCCAAAACTTTAATTTTCTTCTGGTGAAGCCATTCTTTTGTTGATTTGGATGTATGTTTGGGTCAATGTCATGGTGAAAGGTGAAATTCCTCTATCTTCAGCTTTCTAGCAGACGCCTGAAGGTTTTGGGCTGAACGTGACTAGTATTTGGAACTGTTTATGATTCTCTCCACTTTGACTAAGGCCCCAGTTCCAGCTGAAGAAAAGCAATCCCAAAGCATGATAATGCCACCACCATGCTTCACTGTGGGGATGGTGTTATTTTGATGATGCAAAGTGTTGTTTTTGTGCCAAACGTACCTTTTGGACCTGTGGCCAAAACGGTCAACCTTGGTCTCATCAAACCATAACACATTTTCCCACATGCTTTTGGGAAACTTGCTGCATTGTTTTGCAAATTTTAGCAGGGCCTGGATGTTTTTCTGTGTAAGAAAAAGCTTCCGTTTTGCAACCCTACCCCATAGCTCAGACATATGGAGAATACGGGAGATTGTCACATGTAGTTCACAACCAATACTTGCCAGAAATTCCTGTAGTTCCTTCAGTGATGCTGTAGGGCTCTTGGCAGACTCTCTGACCAGTTTTTGTCTTGTCTTTTCATCAATTTTGGAGGCATGTCCAGTTCTTTGCAACGTCACCATTGTCCCATATTTTCTCCACTTTTTGATGGCTGTCAGTAAAATCCTACTAGGACAGCTGAACTTTATATGGGGTTAATCAGAGTTACTTTAATTGATGGCAAGTGTGTACCCAAGAAGACTGAATGTTGTAATTAAATCAAAAGGTGCTGCAACAAAGTATTAGTTTAAGGGTGTGAACAGTTATGCAACCAGCGTATTGTACATTTTTCCCTTAACAGATTTGTTTTTCAATTGAATTGTACAAGTTACAGGTCACATTAAAGGTGGAAAAAGTTTTGAAATGATTTACTGTGGTCTAATTTTTTTATATCACAGAAATCTGACATTTTAACAAGGGTGTGTAAACTTATATATATATATATATATATGGATTCCATACAGTTGGTCGAATTACACTTGGTCGAAAATGACATCAGGCATTGCACTTCACTGAAAGCTCACTTGACTGAAATCTCACTTGGTCGAAGTTCATTTGGTCGAAAATGGAATATGGCCCCTGCCCCACTTCAGTGCAACTCTGGAGTGAGAATATTAAAATAAGGGGGGTGTGGGGGGGGGTTTAATGTATTCACTATTATAAGAAGGTATAGCCATTAGAAATGCATTGATATATATATATATATATATATATATATATATATATATATATATCTTTAGTTAAAAACTATTGGCATAATGTGGGTGGCTATGCTCCTCACCCCCCCCACCCCCCTTATTTAATATTCTCACTCCAGGGTTGCACTGCAGTGGGGCAGGGGCTATATTCCATTTTCGACCAAATGAACTTCAACCAAGTGAGCTTTCAGTCAAGTGAGCTTTCAGTGAAGTGAAATGCCTGGTATCATTTTCGACTGAGTGTAATTTCACCAAATGTATGGAATTCATATATATATATATATATATATATATATATATATATATATATATATATATATAAATCTACATATATATATATATATATATATATATATATATATATATATATATATATATACACACACACACACACACAGATAGATAGCTACACACATAGGGGTCTACTTCTAAATTTTGAACTTTCAAAACATCATCTTTTTTATGTTCGAGACTATAAGTTTGAAGTTTTGAAACTTCAAAATTTAAATTAAAAACAAAAATGAAAACAAAAAAAAGCTTTTACACTTTTGTAGGGGAGAGCCTGCCTTCACCTCCATATCTTCTGCTAATTCAATATACCAACTCAGAGATCGCACTACAGTGAGGAAAATGGTAGGTATACTGTTCTGTGCTGTACTGCGCTCTCCATTTAAATGGCTCAAAGTTTCAAAACTTCGATCTTATGGTCTCAACCATAAGAAAGTTGACGTTTTAAAAGTTTGAAATTTAGAAGTAGAGTCACTGAACAGCAAGCAAGCTTGTTGTAGATCGCGGCACAGTGAGGATAAGGGAATACTCCCTTTTCTCCACTGTCATGCGATCTCGGAGTTAGAATATATAAGTAGCAGGGGGTTTGGGGGGGTGCAGGGGTGCTTGCTCCCCCCGCCATAAATGTGTTTAGTGTAGTTTTTTTTCTTCTGTTGTTCAGTTAACAGGTTTTTCGCGAAAGTGTATTCTCGGATAAATGCACTTTCGAGAAAAAAGACTCATGGAATTGCCTTTCAGAGAAATGTAAATTCTGTGGGTCAGAGTAGACCCATACATGTACTGGATCCCCTTAGAATGGTGCCAGTAGCAAAGCCAATAACAGAAGTCAACGATCTTTTGTTTTCATTGCAGCATCAATCTTGCACACCAATTTCAAATGCATATTCAGAGAGCTCTGTCATGTCTCTCTTCATATGATCCAAGGAGGGATGTCTCAAGTCATTCACTCCCCTCCCCTATGTACAATAACCATAAGTACATGTGAACTTATGTTGAAGGGACTTGAAGGCCCAGGTGACACCATGGATCACATACGAGTTGGTGGCTGTCAGTCTGTCTTGGCTAAGCCTAGTGAGTGGTGCATCTGTGTATCTGAAGATAGAGTCACCATCAGTACTGTATCTGCCGTGCTGCCTTAAGGGCTTTGGCCTGCAAGTTGAGTGGTCCCTTTTTGTATTTATGTTTAATGTACTATCTGTATATGATGTTGTTTGCCTCTGTGTGACACTGAGTGTCCTACACATCAAACCTTCACATTGGAGACCATTGTTGTTGTTTCGGCAGAAACTTTTTAAGTATCTCAGCATAACAAGTCTTATTTACTTAACCAAAGCAAAGGGAGAAAATAGTTCCAACCAAAATGAACTAATAATCCAACAGTTTAGGCACTAAAGGACCACCAACAAAACCAAATCCTGGAAGTACAAGTTTAATGAACCCAAAGAGGCAGTAACAAATATATAACAAGCACATAAACGCTTAAAAGATCACCACATTTTCATTGTTGAGACTTCTTCAGATGTAATACTCGTATTAAAACACAGCCCCTTTTATAACCAACCAAACTGCCCGAACCACCAATATTCAGAACCAAATGGAATAACCCTACCACTTACTTTAATTTTACCAGCATCAATTAAGACATTAAAACATAAAATCTAACCAGTTCAAACAAACTAAACAAAATAAAAAATACTCATTTAATAAAAGTGTTCATTCAGAACCAAATGGGATAACCCCACCACTTACTTTAATTTTACCAGCATCAATTAAGACATTAAAACATAAAATCTAACCAGTTCAAACAAACTAAACAAAATAAAAAATACTCATTTAATAAAAGTGTTCATTCAGAACCAAATGGGATAACCCCACCACTTACTTTAATTTTTACACTTCTACTATATATAAATATAAATTGTCTAAACAGAAATTCTTGGAGTTCATAAACAAGTGGCACATTTAAATACTAAAACAATATCACCATCTACAGACCTTGTGTGATACTGCATTTTAAATACTGACATAAATCTTAATAAAATAAGTAATACTAAAAAATTCCTAAATAAACCACTCCATAAATTGGCATATTGGCAAGCTAGGAAGGGCTTTAATGACCGTGCTTGAAACATTTGTATGCATGTATAAATAATATGAAAAAAACGTGAAATCATTCAACAATTACATGTAAAAGTTGTATAAAATATATGAAATGTATAAACAAATTTATTTAAAATGTATTAGTAAATAAATAAATAAAATAATGTAAAATATTAAGCATCACAATGTAGCTGCCCATAGCTTCAAAACAGAGGCAAGGGACACATTTGTGTTAAATCCAGGAAGCTTATTAGCTTCTAAAATAGTTTGCCATAAACTTCTCTTTATTCAGTTTTAGTTTCCTCATAAGCCACCCCTGGCATCAACAGGAATTTCTTCTAAAATAAAAAATAAGAACTTGGCTGTCAGACAATTTGGGGTATGTTTCTACAAAGCACTTCTCGAATTACTGTTGTGTATATCATACATATGCTCATATAGCCTTTTTTTTAATTTTCCTTTGGTCTTACCTATGTAGAATGCAGTAACACTTACTGCATATCGCTGTGTAGACCACCCCAGTGGAATCACATGTATCTACCAATTAGGTACCTATCCCTAGCCTTAACCAAAACAGCTTCGGTGTTTATGTACACACACTGTGGACAAGAACCACATTTAAATGTGCCCAATTTCTTTCGATTAGCAGCACTTACATAATTACACTCCAATAAATCCTTGATATTAAAACCCCTTCTTAAAGGACAACAATGGGATTATGTTATTAAATGCTCAACTTCTCTGTCTTTTTTCTCCCTATTTACTGTCCCTGCTATGAATAAACAACAATACAGCATTTAAAATATTTTAAGCTGACTGTTTCTCTCCACAAGAACAGTACCTTACTGTACTGTGTTGGTTTCACTTTCAAAAAACTTTTTTCCTGCCCTGGAAAAGTCACCAATTCATTGATGTCATCAAGGCCAGGTAGTTTTCTGGCCATTTCCCTCCCCAAACTGAGATCACCACTACTGTCCTAAAAACCCACTCATGCTGTGATGTCACAGCTCCCTGGTCCTTCCCCCACCCACCCATACAGAAAGTAAAGGCTAGAACAAGGAAACAGTACAGGAGTCAAGTCTCCTGCTGTGAGTTGTCAATCAAAGTAAGTAACAGCTCAAATTACCCTTAGCACTTTGACAGCTAGGGAAGTTAGGTGTGAAGGGGGATGAGAGATCAGTCAAAGTAGTACAAATTCAGGCTTCACAAAAGACTGCAGTTTAGCCATTCTAAAAGGAAGCAGCAGTAAAAACCACTTTAATAGTCTGTTCTTTGGCATTTGCACTGTGTTTTAAGTAGTCATTGAACGGCATGAAATGTTACTTAAAACTGACTGAAAGACAGCAGTGTATGAATGTAAAATAAGTGCAGTGACAGGAGCTTTAGGAAGAAAGAGGCCTGTGTGATGTATTTTTTTTTACAGACAAGCACTGCATTATGGGATACCTATAGGTAGACTAAACAATCAGAATTACTTCAAGATGTCAGACCCCATGTGGTCAGACTCAGGAATTACATATACAAATATTTAACAACCTGTAAATAGTCCTAGAGTGGTGTTACAATGTAGGAAACACCAAACCATGATGAAATAAACATGTTTTTTGAGTCTGTAGGTGCGGTTCTCCTTTAAGATAAACTTAAAAGGTACATCAAAAATACCCCTTAGGTCTGATAAACTGACAAAATTCTACCATTCTTTTTCCATGATATTTTTAATGACCCCTGCATGATCACTGAACTTGGTTACAAACACATGCTCGTACACATCATCTCCAACAGGCCTTTGATCAAGGCCTGCTGGAGATCCCAGATCTTCATTTAAAATTCTCATTGGAAAATTCAATACTAACAATGGGGCCAAACCTACTGTTGCGACCCTTGGAAACCTCTCTGTAAACCTAGTCAATCAAATTCATGGAATAACCTCTGTCTATATACATATTCTTCAAGATATCACATTCACATTCAGAATCATAATTATCAGAGGTCATCCTACTTATTCTAACATATTGCCCTTTAATAATATTCTTTTTTTTGATGGTGTGGGTGTGCACTAGTATAATATAGGAGTAAGTTAGAAAAAGAAGTTATGTTCTTAATATAACATCCCAGATCCTCATTTATTCTTGACTGCTTGGTTCGGTTCTGATCCTCGGAATCGACTCGGCCGTTATATCAAGCTGATGCCAGCCAAAAACTCTGAAGCTAAGGCTACCCATACAGCCTCTCTTCCTTTCACCTCAGATCGAGTTTTGCAATTAAAGTAGAAAATCTTGGAAACTTTGTCTCAGAAACAACCCTGCTAGAACCCCAGGACTAGTTACAGGAGTTTTTTGGAGGGGGTAGGAGGGCAGGATGTCAAGAATGAATGAAGACTGACAACACAGATGGAACGTTATGGTAAAAACATAACTTATTTATCTGATGTCGATCTTAATTCATTCTTGACTGTTGGGACACAGTGCCTAACTACTTTAGATCCTGGCAGGCCCTAGGGGAGGATATTCCTGAGCACCATAGATCCAAAGGATGCTCTTCCCCTGGAGACTGTACCCAATTTGTAACGAGTGATAAAGGTATGGGGGGTAGCCCAAGTTGCAGCTGCACATATGTCATCCATAGCAGCTTTGGAATAAAAGATACAGTTATCTTTTAAATGATGGTATCACAAACTAGTTAGAAAAATAGTTATTCTTAGTAGATTAATTTGCACTTGCCAGTTCAACTCCAATCATGTCTACACTGCATGATAGCTAGTTAAGTATGTTGGTAGACAGCAGATGACACTGAGCTGGTCCAGCTTTTTTTTTCTCTCATCTCTCAGTCACCATCCATTTCAAGAAAAACAACTATTTCATCACTGATGTGAAATTTCCTTGGAAATCAGTTTCTAGATAGAAGTTACTGTCAACGTTACAGATGTAAAATCAAGCAAAGTAATATAAACTATAAATTAACATAGCCTACTTATGACCTACCTAAACTACATACAATGATTAATGGTGAAGTAGCTATTATACACCAAAAGTGCTACATCTAAAGTCCTTGTCATGTGCTACTTCTATTGCCATGCAGATAAATTGTCATGTTTCAGCTCTTTTTATTCCCTCTTGCCACATGCCTGTTACTAGGCAGAATGTTCAACTTGTTATACTCAGCTCAAATCCTACATTGGGATTAGTTTCAAATCTGGGGAAGAGGGAATAAACATTAGAAAAGACCCAACACCAATTAGTGTAAGTAGAAGCACAGGCAATAACATCCATCTTAGCATGGTTAACCTCAATTTCAGGTTAACTAGGGCCTGTTAGCAGCTATCTGTCTGGCACAAATGTTCCTACTAGGAGGGTTAAGCTTCATTACTTGAAGATGCACATGGTTGTGTGTGTCTATATTATGTTACTATGTTATGGGGGTGCTCTGGGGTGTTTTTTTTTGTTTGAAGGGTTTTATTAAAACACAATGTTTTGTAAAATATGACATGGGTTCCAATGTTGATAAAAATATCTATAAAGGATTAACCCGCCAAATATTAATGGGTGTGTGCATCACAAAAGCTGGAATTAGAAATTTAAAAGAGCTGCTCTATATAATAGGTGGACATCATGACACCTTACCATAATGGCAACACTTTTTCACATTACTTATTAATTAAGAAATGCAGAGTACAAATAACAATGCTACAGGAGACAAATTTGGAAATAACTGAGCTTGTGAATTTGATAAAGAAAAGACATCAGGATGGATATTGTGCAGAATATCAGGGCCAAAGGAAAAGAGGAGTAGTTAAATGAATTGCTAGAGGAGCTCCAGTAGTGACATATGAGGGGAAAAAGATAATGATGCCAGATTTGCAGTAGTAAGGGGCTATTGGCAAGGAATGAAGATTACACGGGCATGTATTTATATTCCACCTAAAACTGAGAGGTTGGAGTTTTAAAAATTTTGGGAGAAATCACCGGCTTTCAGCAGGGAATATTACTTACAGGTGGGGACTGCTCTTGACTTGCAACAAACAGGATGTACCTGGGGGCCTAGAAGGGAAAATATAACAAAAGAGAGTTGATTTATGAACACAATTTATGAAAATATTTAGTATGAAAGGTACAAATTCAGTAGTGGGAACTCTGAGACATACCTCTCAACTGTCCAGATTATCATGTTAGATTTTTGGTATGTTCCTCATAAAATTTGTAGTTTTCTGGGAAATTGCTGAGGATTGAAGTCGCTAAATAGTAATAGACATTTGAGTTTCAGACTTCATTTGAATTCATATCCTTCAGAAAATGCAGGATAAAGCAAAAATCTATTATTCTATCTATTATCCAAGTTTATAAGAATAGTTACTTTCTGTCCCTAATTTTGGGCCTTTGCCTCCCAATTATTTTTGGCTTTGTCCAGATTTCTTGCACTAAGAGGTTAAGAGTTTTGCTAAGAGAGAATTTACATACTAATCTCAAAGGTACAATAAATGGGTCAAACTTGACAGAAATTATACTTCACAGGAATACATCTATTTAATTTAGAACTTTGATATACATCCAATATCTATTACAGATCATGAGCCAATAATTACTTAAGATAAAAATGCAGGGTAGTGAAGTAAAGATGAGGCACTGATGATTCATCCACCTACCTGTTAAAAGGACAGGAATTTAAGAAATAGGCAGTGAAAATTATCTAAGAGATAGTAGGAAAGACAGAAAGTACTCCAGAAATTACAGCTAGGGCAAGGGGTAAAATGAAAGTGGAATTTCAAAATACAGTATAAATAAAATAAAAAGATCTGGTTCAGAAGTAAAAACAATTATTTAGAGGGGTTTACAAAGGTAAAATAAGGGGAATTTCACAGAATAAGAGGCAGCACCAGTTGAGAGTGCTACAGAGAAAATAAGGGAGTACCTGGAAAATATGCATCCATTTAGAAAGATTCATGTTAAGCAAAAGTTTCCTGATAATAACTCTACAGCACAAAAACTTTTGTCACAACAATTTAGGCAACATAATGTAGAAAGAGTGGTTTCTAAACTTAGGGGCCTATAATAAGAAAAATAACCAAAGATCAGGTAAAGGTACTTGAGATATTTAAGGATTTTTATGAAAATCTGTATAAGGCAGAAAAATAGGGAAATCAGGAAAAAGCACAAATGGAATTATTTATGGAAGACTTAAATATGTCAATGTTAGTGGTTGATGAGGATAAACAACAGTTAAAATATGAGGATATGAGATAAAAATGGTGATATATAACAGATATACATGAAGGCATCCAGGAATGGATGGTATTTCACTGGAAATTTGGAAGTTAGGAGGGAAGAAAGTGATAAAGACCTGGTTTTGTTTTAGTTAGTATTTTGTTAGTATTTTAAAACTATGAGTGGCATCAACACCCCAGAAAAAAGCTGTGGTGGCTGTAATACCCAAGAGAATTAGAGCCATCTGGTCCAGCTTCATACATTCGATTCTAAACCATGATTATAAAGTGCTTATATCTATAAAGGCTCAAAGAATGGCAAAGGTGATGGCAAAATTGATAGATATGGACCAAGGAGGTTTTGTGGAGGGAAGACAAACAGTTTGCAACATTAACAGAACAATGGTGATACACAGGAAAGTTATGATGATCTGCTGTTACTGGTGAATCTTGATGCAGAGAAAGCATTCAACAGAGTAAGCTTAGATTTTAGGAGTAGGGCAATGGAAGCATTTGCATTGCCTGATACAACAATAACGTTAATTAGAAAGAATATAAAAGAAATCGGAGGCAAAAATCAAAGAGGGATGGTTCCTCCCTGATAATGTGTGTCCGAACAGAGGAACCAGGCAGAGGTGTCCTGTTTTCCTTTTACTTGCATTATATTTAGAATCAATGGCAAGGAAAATAAGGGACTCAGAAATTTAAGGATATAATTGGTGTGGTGTTAAAAGAAAAGTTAGCTTTATTTCCAGATGATATTTTATTATTTTGTACCTGATAGAATCAGAAAAAGACATCTCACTGTTGTGGAATATTCTGAGACAGATCCAGTTTTTTTTTCGAGATAAAAAAAAAAAAAAAAAAGACTATACAAAAGATAATACAAAAACAGGAAACTGGATAGCAAGATAAAGTAAAAATGCTTTAGTCCCTTTAGTTTTATACACATCAGGCAGACTTATCAACCAGAAGAGAACTTGTGGACAGTAATTAATAAAGAGTTGAATGATTTTACTTGGGTGGGGAAGAGGACAAGAGTCAACTGGGATAAGATGATCCTCCCAAAAGAACAATAAGGTTTAGGATTACCTGATATGAAGGGATATGTTATAGCTACACAGTTAAGGCACTTATACATAATACAAGCAGAAAGCTACAGTTCAAAAGTGGATAGGGATGATGATGATGATGACGATGCATGGGGTAATTCAAGAAATATGGAAAGAACTGGATTTTGGGTGCAGATTCTTAAATCTTTCCAAAAAACAAAGCCAGCAGCAACAGAGCGCATACATTTACTTTTATTGTGGCCACACCATGAAAAATCAGACCGGTTTTTGCAAATAAGCCTTCATCAATGATTAAATACACACCATAAGTCCCCAGTACTTACACCATGACTAATCAACATCAATTAGGCAAACATTCATATTTAAAGCAACAAACACCTTTGCCTCAAGACCTTCTCCATTACACATGGTCATTTAACCCTGGGGAAAATAAACCCTCAAGTTTCACAATCCAACCCCTCTCCTTTTTATTTAATATCACATGCCATCCCAATATGTTTATCCTGCCCCCCCCCAAACCTCATCAATAACCATAAAATGAAATTTGGCATTAGTGTGTTTTAATGTATGTTTATACAAAGCATTTGACATACGCTTAGTGTGAATGTCACTGAGATGTTCAGATCTACGTACATGTATAGACCTGGATGTCTGCCCAACATAAAAGGCATTACAGGAACATGTCACCAAGTAAACCAGCCAATCTGACCCACAATTTGCAAAACATCTCATGTCATAAACCCTACTGGTGTTCTTGCTAGAAAATTTTTGTTTTTAGTATATATTGACTGGATGAACAATGTCCACATAGTTATGATCCAAAAATTTTTTCACTAGTCAGAGTCCCCTGATGTTCACTATTTGGATTTCTATTACCACATTTACAATGATTGAAATAGGAAGCTAAAGTATTCCCCCTTCTGTAAGAAAATAGACATCTGGGCGAAAGTAACCCAGATAATTCCTGACTTGCTAACAAAATATTCCAATTTTTATCTATGACTTCCCTAATAATATTAATATTCTGGTCATACGTGGTAACGAACCTTATAGTTTCCCCATCATCCTGCTTCTTATTATGATATACAAGGGTATCCAACCTGTTTTTACCAGCAACCCATCTCTTAGCTGACCCGATATTGTTAGGGAAATACCTCCTAGCCAAAAGTCTTTCGGTAACATCATCCTTAAACCGTCGATAGACATCTGGAGAAGAACAAATTCTTTTTGCTCTCAAAAATTGGGACTTAGGTATAATTTCTGTACAATGGCAGGGATGCAAACTGGTAGCAAATAAATTATTATATTGTTGATACTTATGATATATCTTGGATGCCAAACTACTGTCACTCTCCCTTGTGACTATCACATCCAAAAAATGTATTTGTTGTGTATCCACATTCAGGGTAAATTTTATCCCCCACTTATTTTTGTTCAAATATTGAACAAATTCGGACAAATAATCTGCCCTACCCCGCCACACTAACCAACAATCGTCCAAAAATCTTCTCCAGATATCTATCTTAGGCAAGTACATATTATGGAAACAATCATAAATAAGTAGGTCCTCTTTTTATCCCCCACTTATTTTTGTTCAAATATTGAACAAATTCGGACAAATAATCTGCCCTACCCCGCCACACTAACCAACAATCGTCCAAAAATCTTCTCCAGATATCTATCTCAGGCAAGTACATATTATGGAAACAATCATAAATAAGTAGGTCCTCTAAGTAGCCCATGAACAAATCAACATATATGGGGGCAAAAGATGCCCCCATAGCTGTTCCCTCAATCTGCCAAAAGCAGTCCCCATGAAAAAATATAACATTTTTCGTCAGCACATGGTCCACCATGCACAATAACAGGGTATTAAAACCCAGGGGATAAATGTCAGCTTTATCCTACTGATATTTAACAGCTTCTTCTAGTCAGCCCAATGTGGAATACTTATATATAACGCTATTACATCCAATGTGCATAGTAGCCAATGTGCCTCCAACTGGGAATTTTCAATAATATTCAAGAATTCCATAGTATCTTGAATTCTATCTCTAACTAATTTCAACAGGGGCTGCAAATGTTCAGTTAGAAATGCTGACAAAGGCTCTGTCAAAGAGCCAATGCCAGACACTATCGGCCTACCAGGTGGTTTATTCAGATTTTTGTGAATCTTGGGCAATAAATAAGGGATCTGCTGCTGAGGGTCATCCACTGTCAAATGTTGTTTAACTTGTGATGACATAACCCCTTATTCACAGGCCAAATCTAAAAAAGTATCTATTTCCTTCTTGAAATGAAAGGTGGGGTTCAGTGGCATTGGCATATAATGTCTCACATTGCTCAACTGTCTGCAAGCCTCCAATATATAATCTTTAGTATCCATCACCACTACCGCCCCACCTTTGTCTGCTGGAATAATAATATTTTTATTCTCTTTAAGGTTCCTAAATGCCTGTTGTTCATTCACTGATAAATTTTGACCCAATATTTTAGCTTCACAATTCCTAAAATGCAGATCTTTAATGACTGATTCTTGAAAAATGACCACATGCTTATCCATTGGGAACATGAATTTCAATTTCTGAAAACGGAAGTCAGTGGATCTTTGAGACCTATCTTCAGGACCAAAAAATAATCTCAAATTCAATGTCCAACAAAAGGCCAACAGATCATCCACCACACTATCTTCATTGACAAAGAAACCAGGTATATATTTGAGCCCTTTATTAAATAATTGTTCCTCAACTGCTGTAAGATTTACAGAAGAAATATTATGAATATTGTACACCATGTTTATCGATGTCCCAGTGTCTGTAGTAACATTTGTACACTGTTTATGTTTTTTATGTTTCCTACCTCCCCGGTGTTGTCTAAGCCTAAAGGGTGGTCCATACCACAGTGCAGATTCTTAAAGACAGAAGAACAAGCATACATAATATTATATTCATAAAGCAGCACAGAATATACCAAGAACGAAGCCAATACAGGAATGGAAAAAGATTCTGTGATAGGGATAACTGCAATTAGGGGTACAGAGAATAGACAAGAGAGGGATGGGATTTACTGGAGGAAGCAGGCAAAGGAACCAAGGTATTGGCAGCAAATAATTAGAGAAGGAAAGGTAATAGAATGGGAAGAGGCTAAGAAGACATTTGGATTGCAGACTGATTGCCTTCCCTATCAGGGACTGTCAGATTGTAGAAATCCTAAATGAAAGACCTGCACTGATTGAGCTTTTAATTGAATCTAGAACAGAATCTGCTGTTAAAAAAGGGATAATTAGGAGGGCATATAAAATATTGCTTGGTAACCATAGGAATCAATCACAGGAAATCAGAAAAGATTGGGAAGGGAGACTAGATATGCAATCCACAAAGAAAAAAATGGCAGGACACATGAATGGCTTCCAAATATGCAAGAGATTCTAGAAGATTTTGGCAAGGATGTGTTTACATAGATACTTTTATACCACAGACTGCAAAAAAAATTTTTTTCAGGTAGATGGCAAATGTTGAAATGTAAAGAGGTAGAAAATAGTACCTGGGAAAAGGAAGTTATGTACTTACCATAACATTCCATCTGTGTCGCGGATCTTTATTTATCCTTGATGTATGGGACTTGGTTCCGACTCTTGGAACTAACTGGGCCATTATAACAGCTCACGAGAAAGTACAGTTTTGTACCTACCATAAATGTAGATGTCCGAGAGGTATGCATCTGCAGTCCTAACAAATGGGTTGTCCTGGCCTCAGGCAGCCCTTCGGATCGACAGTTCCAAAGTCTGGGTCTGGCCTCGGCTGGTGTCGCACTTCACCCGACGTCATAGCTGCAGTTCTTCGGGTATAAAGGTATCAGCCGACGCCATTTTCCTCAGTGTTTCTTGCCCCAGATGCCAGATGCCCTCTAGGAAGGCTAAATTTGGATAAATGCAAATGTTTCCAAACAACAGAGAGCAAATAGAAATAAACATGTATATACATATATACAAACAAATACACCATAATAGATTCCCCAGCTAGCTACAAGATGGGCAAATACCCTAGGAGTACCACAGTGGGGAAGGAGGGTGGGTAATCCTGACTGCAGATGCATACCTCTCGGACATCTACATTTATGGTAGGTACAAAACTGTACTATGTCCTTCAAGGATGCATCTGCAGTCCTAACAAATGGGTAGAATACCATAGCCAAACTGGGGAGGAGGCCCTAACAAGATTATGGTGTAGTTAAGATCCCTTGCAAAACAGCAGTGGCAAAACCTGCTCGGGATCTGGAGTATAAGGGTAGATTATAATGCTTGGCAAATGTATGCACGGAGCTCCAAGTAGCAGCCTCTAAAATGTCTTTTGTAGCCACTCCTCGTAAAAAGCTGTAGTAGTGGCTGTAGCCCTTGTGGAGTGAGGTCTGATATTCTCTGGAGTTGCCTTTCCATGATAAGAATAACAAAATCTAATGCAATTTCCTATCCATTTTGAGATTGTCTGTTTTGAAATTGCTTTTCCTTCCATGCCTGTGGCATATGCTACCAGAAGCTGGTCAGTTTTCTATTGTTCTTGGTTCTGTCCAGGTAGTAGCGCAGTTGCCTATGCACATCCAAGGTATGCAGCAGTCTTTCTCCCCTGTTCTGTGGGTTGGGGAAGAATGTAGGTAGGTGGATTGCTTGGTTTAAAGATACCCTGGAGACCACCTTTGGCATAAAGGTAGGATTAGTTCTCATGGACACTCTATCCTGATGGAAGATAAGGAAGAGTTGCACTGCCATTAATGCCTGTAATTCAGAAACCCTTCTTGCTGAAGTGATTGCAAGCAGGAAAGCAGTTTTCCATGATAAGTACTGTAATTCTGCTGTTGCTGCTGGTTCAAAAGGGTGAAGTGTCAACTTTTCTAGCACAAAGTTCAAGTCCCATGTAGGCAATGGTGGCTTCCTTGGTGGCTTTACATTTTTGATTCCTCTCAGAAACTGCCTGAGTAGAGGATGAGAGAAGACTGGAGGATCCATGTTGTATTCTGCTGAAATAGCTGACGCATGAATCTTAATGGAAGAGTAAGACAGGCCATTGTGGAAAAGTTCTGCTAAGTATTCCAGGATGTTAGCTAGGTTTACCAGTGCTACATTTTGCCCTTTTGCTGCACTCCAAATGAGATATCTTTTCCATTTCGCTGAGTAAGTTTTTCTTGTTGAGGGTCTGCGAGCTTCCAAGATAATGTCTTTAACCCTTTGAGATAAATCTGGGTTATTTTGTCTTATGCAATGCTCCAAGCAGCTAGCTGCAGTGTTTTCAGGTTCGGATGCAGGGTTTTGAAGTTGTTCTGTGTTAGCAGTAAAGGAACCTGGGGTAGAGGCCATGCGAGTCCACGAGACATACTCCTCAGTAGTGGGTACCAGTGCTGCCTCGGCCAGTCTGGAGCTATCAGGATGATCCTTGGGTGGTCTTCTTTGATCTTCAATAGCACCTTGTGCATCAAAGGAAGAGGTGGGAATGCATATGCTGTCAGGTTTTCCCAACTGAAAGATAGGGAGTCCACCTTCCAAGCAAGTGGGTGGTATGTCCTTGTGCAGAATTTTTTCAATTGGTGATTGTGTGGGGATGCGAATAGGTCTATTTCTGGTAGTCCCCATTTCCTTGTGATGGATTTGAAGATGTCTGGATGCAGCATCCATTCATGGGCATCCGTGGTAGTCCTGCTTAAGATGTCTGCTAGTATGTTCTCTTTCCCTGGCACAAATATTGCCTTGAGCTGTATGTTGAGGCTTAGGGCCACATTCCAGAGATCCATTGCCATCCGGCATAGAGGATATGAATGTGTGCCTCCCTGTTTGTTGATATACCACATAACTGTGGTGTTGTCCGTCCTTATCAGCAATTGTCACTGTTGGAGAAACGGTCTGAATGCCTGAATTGCCAGTTTTACTGCCAGCATCTCTTTTTGGTTTATGTGTAGGTTTAGCTGGTCTTGAGTCCATAAGCCTTGTATGCACTTGTCCAGCATGTCTGCCCCCAACCAAGGTCTGAGGCGTCTGTGGTGATAGTCTGGCTTGGTTGAGGGCTGTGGAAGGGCAGTCCTTTGTTCAATTGACAGGCCTGAGCCCACCATCGGAATTCTTGCTTCAGGCATGGAATTATTGGAATTTGGGTTTCTAGGCTGTGCTTGTGCTGAGACCATAAATTCCTGAGGTACCATTGCAACTTCCTCATATGCAGTCTGGCATGTGGGATCAAAATTATGCAGGATGCCATGTAACCCAGGGCTTGCAGGACTTTCCTTGCTGTAAGCTGGTTCTGCGTTGTTAATGCCATGAAGTAGAGTGGAAGGTGCTTTTGTTTTTCTGCTGTGAGGGATGCCATTTGATTTGATGTGTCCAGTTCTGCACCCAAGAAAGTTATCCTTTGGGATGGCAACAGCCTTGACTTTTTTATATTGACTGTGTATCCCAAGGCTTGCAGTAGATCAATGACCCTTTTCAAGTCTTTTGTTAATTTGTTTTTGTTGTCCGCTTGTAGCAGGCAGTCGTCCAGGTAAGGGTAAATTTGAATTCCCTGAAGCCTGCAATGAGCAATTACTGATGCCAGGCATTTCGTGAATACTCTGGGTGCAGTAGATAAGCCAAAAGGCAATGCTGAGAATTGATAATGCTCTGATCCTGCAAGAAATCTGAGGTATCTTCTGCAATTTGGTTGTATGGGGACGTGCAGGTATGCCTCCTTGAGATCTAGAGTTACCAGCCAAGACTCCTTGCCCAGCATGGGAAGAAGCTGCTGTAGAGTCAGCATTTTGAATTTTGGGACAATGAGGTATGTGTTCAGTGCGGACAGGTCTAAAATAGGTCTCCATTGATTTTCCTTCCTTGGCACCAGGAAAAGTCTGGAGTAAAATCCTTGCCCTTGTTCCATAGATGGTACCTTTTCTATAGCTCTCATCCTTTTTAAGTTTTCTATTTGTTCTAGAGCGTTTGCCATTTGATTTGGAGGTAGGTTTGGCATTCCTCTCTTCCTTGGTAGAGTATGGAAGTGAAACCTGTAACCTTTGTCTATTGTCTGTAAAATCCATTTGTCTCCTGTAATGCAATGCCAGTTTACTGAAAATAAGGCTAGCTTTCCGCCTAAGGGTGCTTCTAGTTGTTCCCTGGTAGGCGGCTTCAGAGCCAAGTCACTGTGATTGTCCTGTGAAAGTGGTAGTGGCTGGGTCTGCAGCAGTACTTCGCTGGTTGTTAGGCTGCCACTGACGTCCTCTGTAGGCACCTCTGGATTGACCTCTGCCTCTTGTGCGCCTATTCCTGCCTCTCTGTGCTCTGTTGGAGTCTGGAAAGGACCAATTCTTGGAAGGCCAGTTCCTACTAAACCTTGGAGGCTGGACCTGTAAGAAATCCTTGACTGTCTGGACAGATTTTGCTTTCTCTTCCACCTTCTTAAGCACTTGCTGTGCAGGAGAGCCAAACAAATTGTGTTTATCCATGGGAGCATCTAGGAGCTTTGATTTTACATGGTCTGGTAAGGATTGCTCTTTCAACCATGCATGCCTTCTGATCACTGTACCAGTCATAGCTGATCTAAAGGAGGCCTCCAGTGCATCATAGCCGCATTTTAAGGAATGATTACTGACCTGCTGTATGTTATGAACCATTTCCTGAAGAGACTTTTGGTCTAAAGGTTCAGGTGAGGACAGCTTTTTAGATAACTGATCTAACAAATTCCTGATACTGAATCATGTGGAATTGACAGTTTAAGGCCCTAGCCGAAAGAGTTGCAGAAGTATAAACTTTTTTACCCCATCTCTCCAAGGCCCTAGATTCCCTTTCAGAGGGGAGTGGGTTTTTGGCAGAGGTAGCTGCTACCGCTTTGGGGCCCTGTGAAACAGTTTCAGGATCTGCAAAAGGAGCCTTATACAAGTGATTATGTGTGTCCGGAACCCTGTAGTATCTGTCGGGCTTAGCAGGGGCCGGAGGAAGTGAATCAGGAGCAGTACAAGCATCATTAAATGCATCATCCACAACTGTAAGTACTGGAGGAATGGCTAAAGGCCTATGCTGTGGCAAATGCAAAAAAGTTCTAAGCCTTTTCCTAGAGTCTGAGAAATCCTGACCCTGCTATTGAAATTGTTCCCTCATAGCACGCAGGGTTTCCCCAAAGGAAAATTCCTCAGGAGGAGAGGCAGAAGGATTGGAGTCTTCTGCATCAGAGTCCTCATATGGAGAATAAGGGCCCTCAGGAGGGTTTGTATTTTCTGATTCGTCTGAGGAGTAATCAGTGGAAACTGGCTCAGGGGGTTCTGCTCTAGGCCTCTTCTCTGGAGGGGGTTGAGAGGCCCTATCAGGGTGAGACTGGGATCCCCTGATCAAAGAAATGAGATCCTCTGCTAGACTAAGCATTTGAGTACTAGAGCTAGGCCTGTGAGAGGGGGCTTTAGTAGGCACGGCCTTGGAAGATTTAGCTGCTTTAGCCCTGGCAAAGGCCTTAATTGACATGGATGCAGGGGGCCTAGCAGCTCCACGTGCAGGAGTAGATACATCTAGGGGAATAGTATCTGATAAATCCTGAGAAACTGTAAGAGCAGGAGGAATTTCAGTAGCAGATTCAGCCATGCTGGAAGAGGCCTCAGTAGTAGGAGGCATGCTTTCAGCCGAAGGAAGAACCGCAGACTCGGTTTCAGCCGAAACCACGGACCGCGAGTGTCGGTCCTTTTCCTTACGCTTTTTAGCTAAATGCGAAGTCGGAGTCTCCGACGGCATGATATAAGCAAAAGTGGAGCCGAAAAACTCCTCGGCAAACTCCGACCGACGTCTAAGCGTCCGTCGGTTGAAGGAAGCACAGGCTAAACAAGCTGCTACGTCGTGTTCTGGGCCTAAACAAGGTAGGCAGTAAGAGTGGAAGTCTTTATGAGGTATTTGTTTCCCACAAGTTAAACAGTTATTCACTTTTTCTGACATCGGCTGAGGCAAGAAAGAGTCCCCAACGGGGTACTTAGCTTTTTAGAAGTCTTCGGTAGTAGTAATCTCTGGATCTGACCAACCGGCACTTGCGAACAGCTTCTGCTTCGGGCGCCATGCGGCAAGAAAGACTGAGGAAAATGGCGTCGGCTGATGCCTTTATACCCGAAGAACTGCAGCTATGACGTCGGGTGAAGTGCGACACCAGCCGAGGCCAGACCCAGACTTTGGAATCCGGCTGACCGAAGGGCTGCCTGAGGCCAGGAGAACCCATTTGTTAGGACTGCAGATGCATCCTTGAAGGACATCCAAAAACTCTTGAACTAAGTCTCTACCAAGAATGCCACTCTCTAGATTACCTCAGTTCAAGTTTGCAGCAATAAAAGAAGACAGGAAAAATAGTCCTATAACAACTGAAGAGGCTATGTCCAAGATGATATATAAAATAACAGATAACCAGGACTAGAGTCCATTCCTCCAAGGAGTCTGAAGGAAGGGGAAGGAGGGGCAAGATCAATGAAGATCAACAACACAGACCGAAAGTTATGGGAAGTAAAGAACTTCTTTATCTGATCTGTCCATCTTTATTTATCCTTGACGTATGGGACAGAGATCCCCAGCTACCTTGTATCTTGGGGTGCCTTATGGAAGGATATTCCTGAACGCCATATAGCCAAAAGGCATCCTTCCCCTGGAGACTAAATCCAATTTGTAATGAGTGATAAAGGTATATGGAGTAGCCCAGGCTGCTGCTGCTGCACATTTCGTCCATAAAAGCCTTTGAGTGAAAAACAGCAGACGTAGCTATTGCCCTTGTAGAATGTGCTCTCCCTGGGGTTGGTAATTGTAGTTTTTTTTTTTTTTTTTTTTTACCGAGGATGAAACTTATACATTTCCTTAACCACTTGGATAAAGTGACCTTTGAAACTGGTTTACCCATGGATGGACCTGAGAAGGAGACAAGTAACTAGTCCAACTTCTTAAATTCCTTAGTTCTGCTGAGATAAAAACGCAATTGTCTGTGACATCTAGTAAGTGTAAACAATATTCTTCTTTGTTAGAAAAAAATTAGGGAAGAAGACTAGTAAATCAATTGATTGATTAATATTAGTTTTCGATACTACTTTTGGAAGAAAGGATGGGTTGGTTCTTAGCATGTCCTTATGAAAAATCAAATATGGAGGTTTTGAAGATAACGCATACATCTCTGAAATTCTTCTGGCAGACATAATGACTACCAGCAAAATGGTCTTCCATGAAAGGAACTTATGTCACAAGTAATCACCATCACCAGCTCAAAAGAGGAATGGACCATGAACTGTAGAACAATATTAAGATCCCAGGGAATGAGAGGGTCCCTAATAAGGTGGTTTTATCCTCAAGGTTCTTTTCATAAAAATGTTACACAACCTATGGGAGATTAATGAATGCTTTTCAAAGCTACCATGGAAGTTAAAAAATAGCAGCTAGTTGAAATTTGATGGTAGAAGCAAGCTCCCTGTTCGAAAAGGGTAGCTGAAAATTCTAAAACCTTTTCAATTTCTCTTCAACCTGATGGTTTTCTTCAAGTAGTGAAGTATTAGTGGAATGGGGGGAAAGGCACAGAGCAGTCCCGAGGGCCAACCATGAAGGGCAGCATCTCTCAGGGTCTCCCCTGAGGAGGGATTAGGGCAAAGTAGCTGCTGCACTTGTTGGTCAGGGGTGATGCAAATAGGTCGCAGCAAGGCTGGCCCCAGTGACACAAAATCTCCTTCACCATGCTGACACTAAGAGACCATTCATGAGGCAGGAGGATGCATCTGCTCAACTTGTCCACTATCATGTTCAAGCTCTCCCGGATGTGTGTTGCTATCAGAAAGCATTTGGAAGAGATCGCCCATTGCCATACTCTGGGAGCTTCCCGACAAAGGGGATAAGACGTGGTTCCACCCTGTTTGTTGATATAGTAGACTACTGACGCTGACTGAATTGCAATTGTTCCTAGAAAGAGGGCAGCTTGGAAGGCTTGCAACACTAATAGCAATGCTCTCAGTTCCAGAACATTGATATGCAGATCGGCCTGCATCCGACACCAAGTGCCTTTGACTATTTTGTCCAGATGACATCCCCATATGAGACGTATCCATGATCACTACTGGCCTTGGGTTAGGGTGAGACAAAGGGTTGGACTAAAAAAAATTCCTCCGATTCCATCCACCAATCTTGCTAGTAGAACCAATGTGATGCTCACTGCCATGGATACTAGAGCTTGTAGAACTAACAGAGCAGGTACATTGTTACTAGAGAAAATAACTAGACCTGGGACCATATCATCTGCAATCTGTGAAGAGGAAGGAAAGCTATGCAAAAGGTTGTATTCAGGCAGGCTCCTATACACTCTAACTGTCGAGTCCGACTTAGTTGGGATTTCATATGATTCACCATTATACCTAGACGAGCACGAGTATGTAGAATAAAATCTCTTGTCTGTTCTAGTAGATGCCTGGCGGAAGCACTGACAAGCCAGTCATGTGAATATGGAAACACTCAGAATCCGTGCAGTCTCAAGTCAGCTGCTACTGCTGCCATACACTTGATGAACACCCAGGGGGGGCTGTGATGACAGCAAAGGGCAAAGCTCTGGACTGATAGTGACTGGCTCCTAGCCAGAAGTGGAGGAACCTTCTGGAGCACTTGCCCATTTTTATGTGGTAATAAGTTTCCTGGTGGTCTATACAGCACATCCAATCATCTTTTCCTAAGAAGGGGAGAACAGACTGAACTGTGACCATCCGGAATTTTGTCTGCTGAACAAACTTGTTCAAAAGGCTGAGATCCAAAATTGGTCTCCAGTCCCCTGTCTTTTTTGACACCAAAAAGAACCTTGAGTAGTCTCCGGATCCTAGGTGGTCTGGTGAGACTTCCTGGATGACTCTTTTTTTCTAGCAGCCTTTGAATTTCCACAGCTGCCTGATCTCTCTGACTGGGTGGAACATCGAGGGTTCTTCTTCCTGTTCTTGGAGTGAGAATGAAGGGAATGCAGTATCCTCTGACAATGATCCTTAGCACCCAAGTATCTGTGGTTATTTGTCAACAGGCTAGCGAGTGCAAGGATAGTCTTGCCCCAACTGCTTACAGAGATAACTTGGTTTCCCTTCAGGAGCGCTGGTAGGATTTTCCTGAGAAGAAATCTCTAGAACCCTGATTTTTCACGCCATTTCTGCCGCGAGGTTGGCATCTTCCATTGCAGCTCCCCCTTCTGCTTCAAGGGAAGCCACTACCATGTGTGTCCTGGAAAGGCCCTTGGGTGTTCTTGAACCACATTTTTCCACTCCTCTGGTTCCTGGAGTAGGAGCATCAGGGAGCAGAGAAACATGCTCCCACAGCAGACAGGGTCTTTCCATCCCGGCCAAGGTATCTCTAACTTTGGAGCTGTCAAACACAGCACTAAAGAACAAAGACTTAAATGGCTCAGCAAATTCACACAAGTGCATCCAGGCATGCCTCCTTATGGCTATGTCGGAGCCTGCTGCCCTAGGTGTCCCATCGGCTACATGTTGGGAGGGTGGCCTAAAGGTTAAGGTGTTAACAAAAGGTGCAGGATTTGAGTCTCACAAGGGATAACTGGCTAGGCATAAAATGGCTCACAAGGGCAGTTAGCCTAGTACTAATCTATGAACCTATGTGTAATGAGCCTCATGGACAAGTTAGAAATAGATTCCAGGAAAGCAAGCTGGGAGTCTACTTTATCCTGTGCCTCCTCAGACACAGCTTCTGCAAAGGTATCTGAGAGCTCCTTGATCAGATCCCTCTGGAGTCTGGTGAAGTGTGCCATGAAGTTCAATGACCATAAGGCAAAGGTCGAAGAAGCATACTCCTGCTTCCCAAGCCTGTCCATTGCCCTGGACTCTCAGGGGAATGAACAGTGGAACTCTCTTCTGCAAGTTCCTTCTTTGTGGCTACTGCAAAGTACAGTTTTGTACCTACCATAAATGTAGATGTCCGATAGATATGCAACTGCAGTCATAACATATGGGTTGTCCTGCCTCAGGCAGCCCTCGGTCGGCCAAATTCCAAAGTCTGGGTCCGGCATCGGCTGGTGTCGCCTCCTCTCCGTCACAACGGCTGGAGTATAAAGGCATCGGCCGACGCCATCTTCTTCAGTGTTTCTTGCCCCAGATGCCAGGTGCCCTCCTGGGAAGGCTAAATTTGGTAAATGGATAAAAATAATCCCAAACATGCACAACAGTAATAAACAGATACACCATAGGAAATACCCCCAGCTGATGGGAAAGGGGGTAGGGACCCAAAAAAAAGGATACAGAGGGGTAGGAGGGTGGGAAAATCCGACTGCAGTTGCATATCTATCGGACATCTACATTTATGGTAGGTACAAAACTGTACTATGTCCTTCAAGAATGCAACTGCAGTCATAACATTGAATACCACAGCCAAGCTGGGGGTGGATGGAACTATGATAAGGATGGTGTAGCTAGAATCCCCTGCAGGACTGCCGAAGCAAAGCCTGCTCGGGATCTGGAGTATAATGGCAGGTGGTAGTGCTTGGTAAATGTATGCACGGAGCTCCATGTAGCAGCCTCTAAAATGTCCTTTGTTGCCACTCCTCTTAGGAAAGCTGTGGAAGTGGCTATAGCTCTGGTAGAATGTGGCCTGATATTGGCAGACACACCTTTTCCATGGAAAGAATAGCAGAATCTGATGCAATGTCCAATCCATTTTGAAATTGTTTGTTTGGTGATTGCCTTTCCTTGTACTCCAGCAGCATAAGCTACAAACAGCTGGTCAGACCTTCTGGTGGCCTTAGTTCTGTCCAAGTAGTAGCGCAGTTGTCTGTGTATGTCCAAAGTATGCAGTAGTTTTTCCCCCTTATTTTGAGGATTGGGGAAGAATGTAGGCAGGTGAATAGCTTGATTTAGAGACACCCTGGAAATAACTTTTGGCATGAATGTAGGATTGGTTCTTAGAGAAACCCTGTCTTGATGAAAAATTAGGAAGGGAGGCACTGCCATGAGTGCCTGTATCTCCGAAACTCTTCTTGTAGATGTGACTGCCAATAAGATGACAGTCTTCCATGAAAGAAATTGCATTTCTGAAGTTGCTGCTGGCTCAAATGGAGGAAGAGTTAATTTTTCCAACACGTAGTTGAGGTCCCATGCAGGAACTGGCTGTTTTCTGGGAGGTTTGATATTCTTTATCCCTCTTAGAAACTAAGCAGAGGATGAGAAAACACTGGAGGGTCACAGTTGTATTTTGCTGAGATTGCTGAGGCATGAATCTTTATTGAAGAGTATGAGAGTCCAGTATGAAATAGTTCTGCCAAGTATTCTAATATCTAATGAATACTCAGTAATGCCGTGTCCTGATCCCTGTTGGCATTCCAGATGCTGAATCTCTTCCACTTGGCTGAATAGGCTTTTCTGGTGGAAGGTCTGCGTGCTTCCAGCAAGATCTCTTGAACTGATTTGGAAAAAGAGTTAGGTGGAGAAGTCATGGTAGCCTCCATGCTGTCAGATGTAATGTTTTCAGGTCTTGATGTACAGCCCTGTAATTGTGTTGTGTTAGGAGCAGGGGCCATAGGGTCAGAGGCCATGGTTTGGTCTGAGTTATGGTCAATAGCAATGGGTACCAGTGTTGCCTTGGCCAGTCTGGAGCTATCAAGATGCCTGTTGGTTGTTCTGCTTTGATCTTCAGTATCACCTTGGTCAGCAGAGGTAGAGGAGGGAATGCATAAATGTTTAGAGAATTCCAGCTGAAGGAGAGAGCATCCGTTTTCCAGGCTAGAGGATGGTGAGTCCTTGTGCAGAACTTTTCCAGGTGATGATTCCAGTGGGAAGAAAAAAGATCTACGTCCAGTCTTCCCCATGTCTTTGTCAGTTGAGAGAAAATGTGAGGGTGCAGCATCCATTCGTGTGGATCCATGAAATTTCTGCTCTTGTCCACCAGTACATTGTCTTTGCCTGGTACAAACTGGGATTGTAAATGAATCTTCAGGCTCAGAGATTTTTCCCAGAGAAGCATTGTTAGTCTGCAGAGGGGATAGGAATGAGTGCCTCCCTGCTTGTTTATGTACCACGTGACAGTGGTGTTGTCTGTCCTATTAGCAAATGTCCTTGTTGTAGAGATTTTTCGAAAGTCTCGATTGCATGCATCACTGCCAACATCTCCTTTTGGTTTATGTGCAGATGTCTTTCCTTTGGCATCCAAAGACCTTGAATGCATCTGCCCTCCATGTGCGCCCGCCATCAATGTTCTGAGGCGTCTGTTGTAATCATTTGGCCTGCTTGAGGTCTGTTGAAAGACATGCCTTTGTTTAGCTGACTGGCTTGAGCCCACCATAAAAATTCCTTTTGCAGACATGGAATAAGTGGGATTATGTCCTCGAGGTTTTGGCTGTGTTGGGACCATAAGTTTTTTAAATACCATTGCAGCTCTCTCATATGAAGTCTTGCCAAAGGTATCAGAAGGATGCAAGATGCCATGAAACCCAGGGCCTGCAGGATTTTCCTTGCAGTCAGCTGGGAGAGTTTTGCTAGGCCTTTGAAGTACTCTGGTAAATGCTGCTGTTTTTCCTCTGTGAGGTAGGCCATTTGGTTTTCTGTGTCCAGTTTGGCTCCTAGGAAGATAATCTGTTGGGATGGCAGTAGTTTTGACTTCTGAATGTTGACTGTGTATCCCAAGGCCTGCAGTAGATGCATGACATAGTCCAAATTTTCTTTTAAGGTTTGTTTGTTGTCTGCTTGTATGAGGCAGTCGTCCAAGTAGGGGTATATTTGAATCCCCTGCAGTCTGCAGTGTGCCACTACTGATGCCAGGCATTTCGTGAACACTCTGGGCGCAGTAGATAAGCCAAACGGCAATGCTGAGAATTGATAATGCTCTGTCCCTGCAAGAAATCTGAGGTATCTTCTGCAGCTTTGTCTGATTGGGACATGCAGGTATGCCTCCTTGAGGTCCAGAGTGACCAGCCAAGACCCCTTGCCAAACATGGGAAGGAGTTGCTGCAACGTCAGCATTTTGAACTTTGGCACAATGAGAAATGTATTTAGAGTTGACAAGTCCAGTATGGGTCTCCATTTGTTTTCTTTTCTTGGAACAAGGAACAGTCTTGAATAAAATCCCTGGCCTTGCTCCTGAGGAGGAACCCTTTCTATTGCTTTCATACTTAACAGCTTGGAAACTTGAGTGAGTGCCTCTGCCCTTTGATGATGTGGCAGGTTTGGCATGCCTTGTTTTATTGGTATTGTGTGGAAGTGGAATCTGTAACCTTTGTCTATCAAATCCAGAATCCAGTTGTCCTTGGTTAAGATATGCCAGTTTTGTGAGAATAAGGATAATTTTCCGCCCAAAGGTGCTTCTCTTTGAACCTTTGTAGGCGGTACGAAAGTTAAGTCATTGTGATTGTCCTTGTGGTGCAGCTGAACTGTCTGCACCACTTCTTTGATTTGGAGGTTGCCATTGGCGGCCCCTGTAAGATCCTCGGTATTGCCCTCTACCTCGGGCATGTCTGCTTTTACCCCTTTGAAACTTGTTAGAGCCGGGGAAGGACCAATTCTTTGAGGGCCAGTTTCTGCTGAATCTGGGTGGCTGAACCTGAAGGAAATCCTTGACTGTCTGTACTGACTTTGCTTTTTCTTCTATGGATTTCAATACATCTTGAGCATTAGCACCAAAAAGCTTCTGTTTTTCCAGAGGTACATCCAGTAACTTTACTTTAACATGGTCAAGCAAAGGCTGATCCTTTAACCAAGCATGTCTACGTATCACAGCCCCAGTCATAGCTGCCCTACATGAAGCTTCCAGTGCATCATAACCACACTGCAGAAAATGGTTATTAACCTGCTGAGTGTTATGTATATGATCCTGCAACGCCTTTTTATCAATAGGCTCAGGAGAGGCTAACTTTTTCTGTAAATCATCCAGGAGAAAATCTTGGTACTGAAACATGTGAAAAAGGCAGTTAAGTGACCTCATGGCTAGGGTAGTAGAGGTATATACTATTTTACCCCATCTCTCCAGGGACCTTGCTTCTCTGTCCGCTGGCAGTGGGTTTTTGGCAGAGGAGGTAGCCACTCCCTTGGGGCCCTGTGAAATAGTTTCTAGATCCACAGAGTGGGCCTTAAAAAGGTGCTTGTGAGTGTCAGGGACCCTATAATATCTGTCCGGCTTGACAGGAGCAGGAGGAAGGGAATCAGGGTTAGCACTGGAGTCAGAGAAAACATCATCCAAAACATCCATAACTGGTGGAATAGCCAAAGGTCTGTGCTGAGGAAGGTACAAAGCCTTTTCCTGGAGTCAGAGAATTCCTGACCCTGCCATTGAAAATGTTCCCTCATGGAATGCAGGACTTCACCAAATGAGAAATCCTGTGGAGGGGAGGCAGAGGGAACTGATTCCTCAGCATCAGAGTCCTCATAGGCCTGGAAGGATTCTTCTTGGGTATCAGAATGCTCAGAATCCCCAGAGGCTTCATCCGAAGAGAGGTCGTCTGCCTGCTCAGTTCTAGGCCTTTTCTCTGCAGGTGGCTGAGAACCCCTGTCCGGATGAGGCTGAGACCCCCTGATAAGGGAAATAAGATCTGCAGCCATGGGACATGATCTGCTTATCAGATGTAGGGGCCTGGGCAGGTTTAGGATGGGCCTTGGCCTGACTGGCGGCCTTGGCACGTGCAAAGGCCTTACATGGATACAGGAGGCCTAGCAGCCCCACGTGCAGGCGTAACCTTGTCCACAGAAATGGTGTCGGGCAGATCCAGAACTTCGGTATCCGGAGGAAAATCCACAACCGGCACCGGAGAGATCTCTGAGACCGAAGGTCGTGTTAACGCTGTGTCGTCGGCCTGGAGCGGTTGATTTACCACTTCCGAAGGGACCGGAGCACTAGCAGAAGGTTTAGGAGTAGCATCGGTAGTGGACGCGGACCAAGGATGTCGGTCCCGGTCCTTGCGTTTTTTAGCAGATTGGGTTTTAGGATGATCCGACGGCATGATATACGCAAAAGATTCACCGAAAAAGTCCTCGGCAAATTCTGCCTGGCGCCTGAGAGTGCGCTTATTAAAGCAAGCACAGGCAGCACAGGCCGAGACGTCATGGTCTGGGCCCAGGCAAGGAAGGCAGAGAGAATGGAAGTCCTTATGAGGTATTTGTTTACCACAAGACAAACAATTATTAACTTTCTCAATTTGTTCTGACATCGGCTGAGGCAAGAATAAATGTTCCCCAACGGGGTACTTAGCTTTTAGATGACTTCGGTACTGAAACACAGGAGCTGACCGACCGGCACTTGCGAACTGCTTCTGCTTCAGGCACCGCGCGGCAAGAAAGACTGAAGAAGATGGCGTTGGCCGATGCCTTTATACTCCAGCCGTTGTTAAGTCGGAGAGGAGGCGACACCAGCCGACGCAGGACCCAGACTTTGGAATTCGGCCGACCAAGGGCTGCCTGAGGCAGGACAACCCATATGTTATGACTGCAGTTGCATTCTTGAAGGACATCCACCATGGCATCTACTGCTAAACCATTGGCCCAATACTGATGGTTCTCTGGTGCAGAAAGGATTTTATCTGGTCTCCTTGAGATTTACTCTACAGAATCAGGGGCCTTCCATGCCCTATCAAGTTAATGAGATAGTCAGCAGTCGGGGGTCACCCAAGAGGTAGATGGGCAAGCACCGAAAGCTTGCAGGTACACTGACTCCTCTGAGGAAAGGGTCTTTGGGCTTCCAGCCACCCCTCTGCCCTGCTTTAATATTTCAAGAGCGTCTCTAAAGGAGATGTCTTCTGGGGGTGACCAGGGGGAACCCGCCCTGTCATCAAAGTCCATGTTCTCTGTGACAGATTTCTCTGGGGAATCTAGGTGTTTCCTCTTACACGTCCGCTTCTGGGGCACCTCTTTGGTAGGAAATCCTGTGGAAGATTCGGAAGAGGTAAGGCTCAGTTCAGGAGCATCTTGCAGCTTCGATGCTCGCCGTCCATGCATGGAGACTGGTGAAAGCTCTGGACAGGGAGGTCTGGGAAAATGCTCTGATTGGGAAGGAACCAGCTGAGAACCTGCAGAGGCCAAGGCCCTCTCCATGACCTGGAAGGCTGACCCCCCCCCAAAGAGGGATGGAAGCTTAGAACCGAAAGGACAACCTCGGAACCCTGGTCCCACCCAGCTTCGAGGACCACCATCGAGGCTGAAGCCAAGGAAGAGCCCATGAACAAAGCAGTGGAGCTACGATCACCAGAGTCCATCAGTTCCAAAGGAACTGTGGAACACAGGGCAGACACTGGAGCTGAAGGCATAAAAGCCATCAGCACCGGAACAGCTGGAACCAGGGAATTCAGAGTTGTGGTCTCTAAAACCTCAGTGTAGGTAAGAGGAGGAATGACTGGTGGAATTCTTGGAGTGAAAGTCCCATCTCCAGCAGGGAGTGAAACCTGGGAAGACAGTAAAAGACCCCTAGCCACAAGGAGCTGATCCACCAATCTTACGATACTTACTTCTGTCAGACTCCTATAGAAATGGACAGAATGCTGAGGGGGCTTGGAAGGTGTCCCACAAAGGGATCTATTGATGGGGAATACCTAGTCCTGGGAACTGAAATAAATCCTGGTTCCAAAGTTATTGACAACACTGTAGAAGGAACTGGTTCCAAAATTATGGACAGCACCATAGAAGGGACTGGTAGCGATGGAGAGGAAGTTACATGAACAGTTTGCGCTGGGGTGGTCAGCACGAAACTTGCGGTGCAGAACTACTCACCACCGTGGGTGTCGACAGAGTCAATACTGTAGTTTTTTGGCACTTAATTTCAGTTCTGCAGAGTGTGTGGGAACCAAAGATTTCGGTCTCTTTAGCCAGAGCTGAGGGGAACACTGGCACCAACAGACTCCTCTTCTTTCCAAGTTCAATTTTAGAGGAAGACGAAGGTGAAGATGCATCAAATTTGGAAGTCCTAGGCTGAGCCTCATCAAAAGGTGTCTTAATCAGTCCTTTCAAAATAAGTTTGTTCTTCCTTTCTACAAGGGCTCAGTGACTAAAGGCTTGACAAAAGTACAGTTTTGTACCTACCATAAATGTAGATGTTCGAGTGCTCATACAGCTGCAGTCATTACAGATGGGTTATCCTGCCATCAGGCGGGTCCTCGGTCGGCAGAATTCCAAAGTCTAGGTCCGGCGTCGGTTCTCGTCGCTTCTTCCCTAACGTCAGTGCGGCAGGGGTATAAGAGAGGCAGCCGACACCATTTTCTTCAGATTTTCTTGCCCCAGATGTCAGGTGCCCCCAGAGGGAAGGCAAAACATAATATTATGCAAACATGCAATGCAGACAAATCAAACACAGTAGTTGCAAGCAAATACACCATAAAGGAATACCCCAAATAGGTTGTATGATAAAGGTGTTTGTCATAAGGCCTGTCCTAAGAGGGGATGGAGGGAGGGAAACCTGGATTGCAGCTGTATGAGCACTCGAACATCTACATTTATGGTAGGTACAAAACTGTACTATGTTCATCGTGCATACAGCTGCAGTCATTACAGATGGGTAGAATCCCAAAGCTAAGTAAGGGTGGTAGGCACTAAGTGGAACTAGGAGGGGCGAGGATGCCCTGCTGGACTGCTGTGGCAAAACCCGCTCTAGATTTTGAGTATAGTGGAAGGTGGTAGTGCTTGGAGAAAGTGTGCACTGAACTCCAAGTAGCTGCTTCCAAAATGTCCTTGGTAGGGACCCCCCTGAGGAAAGCTGCAGAGGTAGCTGTAGCCCTGGTGGAGTGGGATCTGATGTATACAGGCACAGATTTTCCATGAAATGAACAACAAAAGCATATGCAGTGGGCTATTCATTTTGAAATTGTCTGTTTGGAAATGGCCTTTCCTTGAGCACCTGTAGCATAGGACACAAAGAGCTGCTCAGATTTCCTGAATGGCTTTGTTCTGTCCAAGTAATAGCGAAGTTGTCTGTGAATGTCCAAGGAATGTAGTAGTCTCTCCCCTTTGTTCTGTGGATTTGGATAAAAGGTAGGTAAATGAATGGTCTGATTCAAAGCTACACTGGATACTACCTTTGGCATGAAGGTAGGGTTGGTTCGTAAGGAAACTCTGTCCTGATGGAAGATGATGAATGGTTGCACAGCCATGAGGGCCTGTAGTTCCGAAACCCTGCGTGCTGAGGTAATAGCCAGAAGGAAGGCTGTTTTCCATGACAAGTATTGTAGCTCTGTTGAAGAAGCTGGCTCAAAGGGAGGTAGCGTCAGCTTTTCCAAGATGAAGTTGAGGTCCCAAGCTGGGACTGGTGGTTTCCGTGGGGGTTTTATATTTTTTGCCCCTCTGAGGAACTGCCTTAATAGAGGATGTGAGAATAAAGGAGGATCTGTATTGTATTGTGCAGAAATGGCTGAAGTGTGGATCTTGATGGAGGAGAAGGAAAGGCCACTGTTTAACATCTCAGCTAGGTACTGTAAAATTTGAGGTATATTTATTACCCAAGGATCCTGGCCCTTTTCTTGATTCCAGGAACAAAATCTTTTCCATTTGGCAGAGTAAGCTTTTCTAGTAGAGGGTCTTCTGGCCTCCAAGATGACATCCTGCACCTCCTTGGAGAGGAGAGTCTGTTGGGAAATTAAGGTATGCTCCATGCAGCTAGATTTAGGGTTTTGAGCTGGCTGTGAAGGGTTTTGCAGTTGTGCTGGGACAACAGAAGAGGGACTAGAGGTAAAATCCATGGTGGGGAGTGTGTCAGGCTCTTTAGGAGAGGATACCAGTGTTGTCGTGGCCAGTCTGGAGCAATGAGAATCATTTGTGGCCTCTCTGCTCTGGCTTTTAATAGAACTTTGGTCAGCAGAGGAAGAGGCGGTAAGGCATAGACTGTCAATGTTGTCCAATTGAAAGAGAGTGCATCCACTTTCCAGGCCTGTGGATGATAGGTCCTTGAACAAAATTTTTCCAGCTGGTAATTTCTGTGGGTAGCAAATAGATCTATGTCTGGGCGTCCCCATGCCGGAGTTATCTTTGAGAAGACTTGAGGATGCAACTTCCATTCATGTGGGTCTGTCATATTTCTGCTTAAGTTGTCTGCCAGTGTGTTTTCCTTCCCTGGCAGGAATTGTGCCTGTAGTTGAATTTGCAATTCCAGTGCTGTGTTCCATAGGGTCAAGGCTTGCCTGCACAGGGGGTATGAATGTGTTCCCCCCTGTATGTTTATGTACCACATGACTGTGGTGTTGTCTGTCCTTATCAATAGCTGGCCTGGATGCAGTAGGTCTTTGAAGGTCATAAGAGCATTTTGCACAGCTAGCATCTCCTTTTGGTTGATGTTTAGGTGCTTCTCTTTTTGGGACCATTTTTCCTGAATGCACTGATCTGCCACGTGTGCTCCCCAGGCATAGTCTGAGGCGTCCATTGTGATGACTTGAGTTGCTTGAGGTATACAGAAAGGGAGACCTGTGTTTCTTTGGCATGCTTGAGCCCACCACAAAAATTCCTTTTGAAGGCATGGAATGAGTGGTATAATTGTTTCCAAGCTTTGGCTGTGTTGAGACCATAAGTTTTTTAGGTACCATTGTAGTTTCCTCATATGCAGCTTTGCACATGGTATTAGTAGGATGCAAGATGCCATGAATCCCAGAGCCTGCAGGACTTTCTTTGCAGTTAGTCTGGTGAAAGTTGCCATTTTGTTGAAATATTGAGACAGTTGCCCTTGTTTGTCTGGCGTGAGGTAGGCCATCTGGGTGGTTGTATCTAAGCTGGCACCCAGGAAAATTATCTGTTGAGAAGGTATTAGTTTTGATTTCTTTTTGTTCACTGTGTATCCCAGGTAGTTTAACAGTTTTATTACAAACGCCAGATGCTGCAATAGAATGTCCTTGCTGTCCACTTGGATCAGGCAGTCGTCCAGATATGGGTAGATTTGTATTCTTTGTTGTCTGCAGAAGGCAATTACTGATGCCAGGCATGTCGTAAACACTCTGGGCGCAGTAGATAAGCCAAAGGGCAATGCAGAGAATTGGTAATGGGTTGAACCTGCAAGAAATCTGAGATATCTTCTGCAATCTTGTCTGATAGGGACATGCAGGTATGCCTCCTTGAGGTCCAATGTTACCAGCCAAGACTCCTTGCCCAGCATGGGGATAAGCTGTTGTAATGTGAGCATCTTGAATTTTGGCACCTGTAGATATGTGTTTAGGATGGATAGGTCGTCTTTCCTTGGTACCAGGAATAGTCTGGAATAAAAACCTTGACCTTGTTCTTTTGCAGGTACCTCTTGAATCGCTTTCATATCCATGAGAGCGGAAATTTGTCTTTGTGCCTCTGCCCTTTGATTTTGTGGCAGGTTTGGCAAGCCTCTCATTTTTGGAAGGGTGTGAAAGTGGAACCTGTAGCCTCTGTCTATAATGTCCAGAATCCATTTGTCTTTTGTAACAATGTGCCAGTTTTTTGAAAATAATGCCAGTTTTCCACCCAAAGGTGCTGCCATTAAAGCTTTGTTTGGCAGGCATAGGGGGAAGTCATTGTGCCCATTTTCTAAATGACTGGGATCTATCTTCTCCACCTCTTGGGGTTGGTGCTTGCCACTGTCTAGCTCTGTAAGATCCTTGAGGTTGTCCTCTACCCCTTGGGCATCTGTATCTGCCCCTTTGAGGTCTGTCCGTGGCTGGAAAGGACCAATTTTTTGAAGGCCAGTTTCTGATGAAGCATGGAGGTTGTACCTGCAAGAAATCTTTCACTGTTTGCATAGATTTCGCTTTTTCCTCCATTTTCTTTAGTACCTCCTCAGCTTTAACACCAAACAATACATCTTTTTGAAGTGGTGCATCTAATAACTTTGCTTTGACATGATCTGGTAAGGTTTGCTCTTTGAGCCAAGCATGTCTACGTATAACAGACCCTGTGACAGCAGCTCTACATGAGGCCTCTAAAGCATCAAAACCACACTGCAGGGTATGTTTACCCACTTGCTCTGCTCCATGCAACAAATCCTGCAACTCTTTCAAATCTGGTGGTTCTGTTTGTGTCATTTTGCTTTTCAGCTGAGATAACAAAAACTGTTGGTACTTTAACATATGAAATTGACAGTTTAATGCCCTCATGGTTAAAGTGGCAGATGTATACACCTTTTTCCCCCCACCTTTCTAATGCTCTGGAATCTCTCTCTGAAGGTAAAGGGTTTTTAGCAGTAGAGGCCTTTATTCCCTTGGGACCCTGTGAAATTGTTTCTGGGTCAGCAGTATGGCTTTTATAAAGGAACTGGTGAGAATCAGGAACCCAGTAATACCTGTCTGGTTTAACAGGGGCTGGAGGTAAAAAGTCTGGATTAAGACTGGTTTCTGCGTACACATCATCCAAAATATCTAAAACAGGAGGGATAGCCAGGGGCCTATGCTGGGGGAGCAGTAGAAATTCCCTGAGCCTTTTCTTGGAATCTGAGTAATCTTGGCCTTCCCAGTGGAAGGGTTCCCTCAATGTATGCAGGGTTTCCCCAAAAGAGTAGTCCTCAGGGCGGGGAGACCAAGGGAATAGACTCCTCAGCATCAGAGTCTTCAAAAGGGGAATAGGCATAATCCTGGTACTCAGAATGGTCTGAGGTAATAGAAGCATGGTCTGAGGAAGGGTAGTCTCTTCCTCCAGTCTGGGTCTTTTGTCAGAGGGGGTTTGAGAACCCCTGATGAGAGTTTATCAAATCCTCAGCCATTTTAAGCATCTGCTTTTTGGGCATGGGGCCTTGAGAGGAGGTCTGAGGACTCTGTTTTTTTAGTTTTAATGGTAGCTTTAGATTCAGTGAAGGATTTAATAGAGAAGGTGGAAGGCCTGAAGACGCCCTCAGAAATGGCAGGCCTCACTAAATTTTCAGTTTCCCCGCCAAGAGTGGCGTCGGTGTCTGCAGTGGGAATGGAGACGGAGGAGCCTGCGACCTTGGGTACTGAAGTCACCGGTAAAATAGTTTCATCGGTAGTCAGGGGCTGCGTAGGCGCCTCACTGAGAACCGGAGAACCGGTAGTCGGCCTAAGCGTGGTCTCAGTAATCGGTGCAGACCTCGGATGTCGGTCATTGTCTTCGCGTCTTTTGCTTAAAACTGGTGTTGGTGTATCTGACGACATGATATAATTAAATTTTTTGCCAAAATAATGAAGGGCGAACTCCGCCCGGCGCTTAATAGTGCGCTTGTTGAACCTAGCACAAAAATGGCAGGCCGAGACGTCGTGGTCTGGCCCTAAGCAAGGTATACAGAAAGAGTGGAAATCCTTATGCGGTATTTGCTTCCCACAAGAAATGCAGTTATTAACTTTGTCTGACATTGGTCTGAGGCAAGAAAAGTTTCCCCAATGGGGTACTTAGCTTTAAAGAAGACTTCAGCTGAAATACTTACGTAAATCTCAGGAGCTGGCCGACCGGCACTTGCGAACTGCTTCTGCTTCGGGCACCGCACAGCAAGAAAGACTGAAGAAAATGGTGTCGGCTGCCTCTTTTATACCCCTGCCGCACTGACGTCACGGAAGAAGCGACGACAACCGACGCCGGACCTAGACTTTGGAATTCGGCCGACCGAGGACTCGCCTGACGGCAGGATAACCCATCTGTAATGACTGCAGCTGTATGCATGATGAACATCAGCATAATCATCTTGTAAATGCGCCAGGCCCAAGCAGTAGACACAAAATGAACGTCCATCAGAATTTGGCATTTTTCTTCCGCAATCACAACCCAGTCGTCCCTTTACTTTTATCTGCCATGTTGACTAGTAAAAAATATAAACGGCCAGAAAAACACTCTTACAGCTACACACACAAACACACACACACACACACACACACACACACACTGGAAAGTAGAAAGAGGGGGCAAATGCAACCAACAATGGTAGGCCAGAACTACTACTGCCAGGGGATCACTTCAGTCGCCCTGCTAGACAGGGGTCCAGGGAAGTAAATATTGTGGGAAGAAATATCCAGGGAATTGTTCTAGCCAGGCTTGTATAGACCCTTGGGCTGATAGCCTTGTAGCAATCTAAGAACCTAAGAGGGAGGGTGTAAAGGGATGGAGCTACCAATGATGGCAGAACAGACACTCCAAGGTAAGAAGGTAGACAGTACTTTCACTCACCAAATAGGGATAGAAATATCCGACTGCAACTGTAACAGAGAAAAACTACCAGCAATGGTAGGGAAGAACACTGAAGTGTAAAGGGAGAGGATAGTAAAAGCAAACAGAAGGTGAAAAAGTTTACGAGGTAGGTAGAAAAAAGTTAACTAAGCTTTGAATAAAAAAGTAATGAAAATACGCTTAGCTCAAGACAGAGTTTGGTTGACGTGTCTTAAGCAGAAGAGTGGCAAATGAGATCTGGGCTAATCTAGAGACGGCCATTCTAGGTAGGGACTTAGCGACAGTTTTTGGTTCTCGTGAGCTTCTATAACGACTGAGTCAGTTCCAAGAGTCAGAACCAAGTCCCATACATCAAGGAGAAACGAAGACTGACATCATCAGATGTTTTGGTAGTGTAATGAGTTGGCAGACTTTAAAACTTCCCTACAGAGTACCCTGTCAGGAATACTGGGCAGGAAAAAAATGAGTGTAACTAAATTATTTTCTGAGCTGGGATACAGGATCTGAATTGTCTAGATATAGTATGGTGTTAAGTTTAACTTTGGTGACTGCCATAAAAGCTAGAAAATGGAAATCAAAATTGAAACAAATTGTGAAGTCCTGAATATTGTAACAGAGATAAAAGAACATAGGTTCATAGGTAGGTACTAGGCTATTGGCCCAAAGGCCTATTAAGCCTAGCCAACAAGGTTCCCTGGCTTACGCCATCCAAGAAAGTTATTTTCCTGTGCCACTGTCGAGCAGAAACACAGAAGTGATCCTTGGGATGTATTTCCTATTTCCCATCCACTCATCAAGATTTTTCTTGAAGAGTGCTAATGAAGAACTTTGCTTGACATAAATGGGTAGCCTGTTCCAGAGTATGGGAAATCTCTGGGACAGGAATTTTTGAGACGGTCAGTGTAAGGCATTTGTTTGAGGCCAGTAATCCTCTTTGTGAGGTACTTCTGTGGCCTTTCCAGCTGCTGCAGATGTCTTGTGAGGTACATTCCAAAAGGGGCATTATACTCTATAATGGGTCTAATGAGTGTCGAGTAGAGGGGAACAATGACCTCTTTTTTCCTGGATGAGAACCCTTTTATGATGACGCGTGCCATGCAGAAGGACTTCCTGACTACTGTGGCAAAGTGACTATCAAAGGAGAGACTACTGTCCACCTGGGTCCCAAGGTCTCTTATCACACATTCAGTGTTAAGTAGATTGCTGTCTATGTGGTAGTTCATGGGTACAGAGTTTTTACCAAAGGGGATGACAATGCACTTTTTGGCATTGAGCTTGAGGCCATGGCTGTGACACAAGGCATCTGTCTCAGCAAGGCCCTTCTGTAGGATGTCTACATCATTTGGGGACTTGACTATGGCTCCTAGTTTGCAGTCATCTGTGAACTTCGTTAGCCAGAGGCCTTCTGTGTTAGTCTGTACTTCAGAGAAGTAGATACCAAACAGGAGAGGTCCCAGGACGGAACCCTGTGGTACTCCACTTGTCACTGCTTTGAGGTCAGATTTGGAGTCTGCAACTTTTACAGTGTGGTTTCTGTCAGTGTGCCCGTTGGCAACCCATATTGTGGCGTAGGAATTTATACCTAGTTTAGAGAGTTTAGCTATAATTCCAGAATGAGGGATGGTGTCCAAAGCCTTGGCAAGGTCAAGATAGGCTGTGTGATCCACCTTACCCTCATCTACAGCTTTAGTGACTGCCTCAAAGAAGTCGATCAGGTTCAGGAGGCATGATCTGCCCTTCACAAACCCGAACTGGGTGTGATCCAGAGTTTGGAGGTTACCAATAACTTTATTTATGAGTTCCATGATGATACGTTCCATGGCCTTGCAGACCAGGCTCGTCAGGCTAATAGGTCGATAGTTCGCGGGATCAGTGGTGACTCCCCCTTTGTAAAGTGGGATAACTGTTGCTGTGCGCCATCAAGTGGGCACAAAGCCTGATGTGAGGCAATTATTGAACATGGTGCTTAAGTAGGGGGCCAGTTCGTTCTGAAGTTCGTGTAAAATGCAGCCTGGAATGTTGTCCGGTACCATGGATACTGTGTTTTTGGCTTTAGAGAGTGCAGCTTTTACCTGTGTAGTTGTGATTACAGGGACTCTGCATTCTTCCTGTATAGATATGGGCCCTTTCCCTAAGGGGGGGTGAGGGGGGGTAAAGTTAGCACTGAACCTATCTGCGAGGATGTTGGCAATATCAGTTGGTTCTGTAATTTTTGTGCCATTGTACTGTAACTCAGAGCAGATCTGCGTGTTGCCATCGAGATTCTTGACATAGCTATAGAATGCTTTGTGGTTGTCCTTAGAATTAGTGGCGATTTTGTTTTCGTGGCTAGCTTTGTAGGATCTTATAAGAGATCTCAGCTTCTTACTGAGGCTGAGCAGGGAGCTCCTCCACTCATGGGATTTTACTCTCTTTAGCAACAGTTTCTTCCATCTGTTGTACAGTTTGTTTATGGCAGGGGACCACCAGATTGGCTTCCTTTTTTTGGAGGATAGCGTCTTGGTTCTGTTTGGGATGACACGATCCATGCACTCGTGTAAGTGCTTATAGAGTGCATTTGTGTAGGATTCAGCAGTTGTAACTGTATTGTCCATCTGCATGGGTGTCATGAAGTTCACCACTTCTGTCTTAAGAAGCATGAAGTTGATTTTGGAGAAATTTGTTACCATGCTTTCCTTAATGGGGGGTGGGGGCAGGATGTGGATATCAAGGGTGATTATCTTATGGTTGGATCGGACCAACGAGGAGCTGACTTCAGGTGTGGAACACCAGTCACTCATGCTGGTAATGACTAGGTCTAGGATATTGTTGCCCCTGGTGGGGGTGCGGATAAGTTGATCCAGGGCATTGGAGTTTATGAATTCCAGAAAGTGTTGAGCTAAGGAGTTGGTACACTGGTAGTTTTCCCAGTTAATGGTGGGGTAGTTGAAGTTGCCCATTATTATTAGGGTGTTTAGTTGAACCCTAATATTTTCCAGCACATCAAGAAAAGAGGAGTGGGAATCCTGGGGCATGGTGGGGGATCTGTAGCAAGCTACAATTTGGATAGCAGTTTTGCCCAGAGTTAGTTGCACTTGGATAACCTCGGATGCATTATGCTGAACAACTAGCCTGGAGGTGTGGATATCCTTAATGAATATGGACACACCTCCGCCTTTGGTGTTTCAGTCCAGGTTACATGGCTGAAAAGTATGGTATGAGTTGTAGCCTGGTAGTGCAGGGGTGCTCTCTGGAGCCTTGAACCAGGTCTCAGTCACTGCACAGATATCGATGTTCTCCATTTTAAGGAGTGCCTCGAGTGAGTGTATTTTGAGATTTAGACTTCTAGCATTGAGTAGCATTACCCTCAGTTTTTGCTTGCCTGTTCCTGTTACGGTGGTGAATTTGTTATTTGAACCTTGCCTAAAAAAGGCACTATAGGGGCAGCAAGAGCCTTAGCCAGTATCCGGAATCCCAGGGGCGACAGGTGCAGGCCATCTGTGGCAAAGCATCGTGGTCCGTTGACCATGACATCCCAAGCAGACAGATACTGGATCCCCTTAGAATGACACCAGAAGCTTAGCCAATTGTTGAAGTCAATCACCACAGGAAGTGGGATCTTCAGAAAAACATGAGGAGTAAATTACATAGAACAAAAAAGGAAATTGTCTGAACAATACATGCAGAAAAACATTTTACATACATACAAATATTTCAAGCACAGGCATTAATGCCCTTCTAGCTTCCCAATAGGCCAAAACACTTCTTCCTATAATAAGTATCCAGGCTGTTCTTTAAAATATCTAAACTAGTACTTGCTTTAATGTAATTTGGTAGTCTGTTCCATGCATCAGCTGCTCTGTCAGAGAAGAAGTTATTACACTTCTCATTCCTATAGAACCTTCTACATAGGTTGTCTGATGATTCTCTAGTACTTTAATGTAATTTGGTGTCTGTTCCATGCATCAGTTACTCTGTCACAGAACCAGTTAGTGCACTTCTCATTCCTATAGAACCTTCTACATGGGTTGTCTGATGATTCTCTAGTACTTTAATGTAATCTGGTAGTCTGTTCCATGCATCAGTTACTCTATCATAGAACCAGTTAGTGCACTTCTCATTCCTATAGAACCTTCTACATAGGTTGTCTGATGATTCTCTAGTACTTTTTGATAGCCTCAAACATTCCCAGAGGTAGTTGTCTCTAAATGCCCTATAAACCTGAATAAGATCTCCTGTTGGATATCTGTAAGAGACACTGTACAAGTTCATATATTTTAGTCTTTCATAATCACTTAAATTTTCACATCCATAGATACCCTTGGTATATCTCCGTTGTACTCTTTCCAGTTTACTCATGTTTGTTTTCTTATAAGGTTTCCATATTGTTATTCCATACTCAGGTTTGGGTCTAATGTAACTAACAATGACTTCATTATTTTTGATTTCCTGGACTTTATAAATCTTTTTATACAACTTATAGTTCTTATTGTTTTACTATCATTAACCAACTGGTTGATATGATTAGAAAAACTCTTCGATGAATCTACCCATATACCCAGGTCCTTAAATGAGTCTACAGTTTCAATCACTGTGTGCTGTATTATTCACCTTTCAATCAATACCCATCAAATCTCATATGCTTACTTTTTGATGTATTTATCAGCATATTATCCTGTGCCCAAACTGTCAATTTAGTCAAGTTATTTTGCAGACATACCTTATCTGTAACACATGTAATCAGTTTACCTCATTTCAGATTGTCTGCATATAGACTGTACAACATCTCAAATGAAAAAAATAGGTCTGAAAGATACAATCTAAACAAGTAAGGCCCTAGGACAGAGCCTTGTGGGATACCCTGAGTGTAACCAAGGATTTTGCCTATCCAGTTGCTGTATGATACTCAAGTTGCCATGTCCTATTTGTAAGCCAGGCAGCTATCCATCTTATTAAAAGTACATCAACACCTAGATGTACTAATTTACTGACCAGTGTTATGTGTATGTCCCTGTCAAATGCTGAAGTTAAATCTATATAAATCACATCACAACATAATTTTTCACTCATAGCTGTTATTATATTGTTATAGAACATCATGTTACAGGTGGTAATAGATCTATTTTCAACATATGCATGCTGATATATGGTTTCAAGTCCCAACCTATCCAGTTCTGATAATAACTTATCCAGTATTACCTTCTCCATTATCTATCCACAACATGAAAGTAGACTTATGACTCTGGGTTAGTCCTACTCCCCTTTCCCTTAAAAGCAGGTTTAATAAGTGCATGTCTTCAATCATGAGGAATCTCCCCATATTTATATGACCTAGTGAATAATAGATATGTTTTTTTTTTAATTTTTCCAAGTCTTTTGGGTTTCTAATACCATGACAGGAATGGAATAAAGTTCATGAAATTAGTATTGTTTCAGTCTTTGATGTCAGTAGTGCTCTTCGCAGCATCCACAATGTGCTCAGTAATGACTCTTCCTGCAGTTTGTATAGAGTTACATGTATTCGTAACATATCTACATACGATTGTAAATTCCTTTTGATAAGACCCAATGCTCCTACTACTATTGGAACTGTATGGGTATCTTTCTTCGACATTGCTCTCATTTCTGCCTGCAGATACTGATAACTTATGACTTTGTGCGCCTCTGTACGCAAGACACTGTAGACAATGTAGTCACTGGGTGTGGCGATTTCAATGATCAATGCTACTCGTCTTCTTTTCTTCAACCACTATATCCATTTTTCTAGCACCTATCTTTTGAACTGTTGATAATGGATGATCCTGTGTGATGTAACTTCTTCATTTTCTATGATGCTTTGTGGCTCATGTTTCCAGTGTTTTTCAGCCACTTCAGTACCATAATGTTTGCACAATTGCCAGTGCAACAGTCTCGCCACATTATTATCCCTTTTAGTATACAGTCCTTCTGCCATTAGTATGTCACAACCAGCAACAAGGTGTACATCTCTTTCCAATTCGGTTTTACAAAACCTACATTTGTCTCGTTTCCCCCACACGTTCAATGGACTTTATAAACCAATGTGTACGCAACCCACTATCTTGGGCCGCCAATACTAACCTTTCATCTCTTTGTTTGAATTTGCCTTTCCTTAACGATTCCTCTGTTTGTTCCTGATCAAGATGAGGGTCTTCCAGAAGTTTTCTATACTTGCAACTATATTTATGCTTTTTCCACATTTCTTGCCTTCTCATCTTATCCTTCACCTTATATTGTTTCTTTTTTGGCACATTCAGTTGCTGCTTGATTTTTATCTACTTCTGGTTTGATTTCCATTCACTCTTGGTGCCGATATGCTTCTGCTAAACTAAGGAGGAGAGTCATCTTAGACTTATGAAATGTTTCAAAACTTTCACTACTTTTGGGTCTTGTGAGGTCAGCAGATGTGTGTGGAGTCCCACGATTCCAGATCTATCACATAATCAATTTCAAGGAGGCCCATCCCTCCTTCGGAACACAGAATATATAATCTTGGTATGCACTGATTTTTATAAATCAATTGGTTTACAGCTTGGATTTTGTTCTTAGATGTCAATGCTGTTTTCAGAATTAATTTAAGTCTTCTAAAGTATTCCTTACTAAGTTACATTTACATGTTTTATTGTTGATCCTTCATCAATTCCCAAATATTTATACACTCCTCCTTGCTCAAGTTCTTTTATATCACATTCTTGTCCCAAACTGATGTTCTCCTGGTGTTGCAGTTTTTCTGCTTTAAATGTTGCTTTTGCACATTTATCAAGACCAAATGACATTCTTATATCATCTGAAAAAGTTTTGACAACTTGCAGTTGTGCGTTTAGTTCCTCATCTGATGAGCTATACACTTTCAAATCATTGACAAAGAGAAGGTGAGAAGTCTTTACATTTTGCTGTTTTCTAGGAGCCAGATTATAGCCATAGCCTACTCAATTATGGTAGTAGAACCAAACGGCAATGAAAGAAAGTCATATGGAACAAAGGATCATTTGTTGTTAAATAAAGTCATAATGGAGAACTGTAAAAAGGGGAAGAATCTAAGTATGGCAAGGATTGACTACAAGAAAGCATTTGATAATATCCCTTATTCATGGATAAAAGGGGAAGAATCTAAGTATGTATAAAAGAGTGCTTAAAAATGTATAAGATGCACCCCACACTGATCGATTACATTACAGTGATCATGAAACAGTGGCAGACCACTCTGCAGTTAAGCCATGATAAAGGACAAATTATTAGGACAAGGATAAGGACAAAGGGGGATATTCCAGGGTGACTCTCTGTCACCATTACTATTCTGCCTTGCCCTTAATCCATTAAGCTGGTTACTCCACAGCTTTAATACTTTTAACCAGAAGTTAGGTACTGCATCTGGGCCTGGGGTTTTCAATTAGAGGCTTTTCTGTTTCATTCTCTCTAACTGTTACTTCATCCCATTTGATATCCTGTATTTTTAAGCTTCTTATTCTTTTACTCCTTCTACCCATTTAGCATCTTTATGTTCCACAGGATCTTCATAGATACTTCTCCAAAATGTATATATTTCTTCTTTTTTTGCGATCTTTCAATTCCTTTACCTTATTTCCCAGGGGGTCCTCAATAAATTGCTTATTTTGCACTTTTCCTTTATATTTATCTTCGTATCTTCTAAGTTTTTCCACCTGTGATGAAGTTTTTAGGTTATGCAACAGTGCATGATAGATGTTGGTCTGTTCTAATATTGCACTTTGCTTTTATCACATCTGTTTTTCTCAGTATTTTTGTTGATCTGTTCTTTCTTCTATAGTCTTCTAACAGTGACACTTCTTATCTTAGTTGCGTTATAATTTTCTCTATTCGATACTTCCATGATGGTATTAGATTTCTCCCCTTCCTTTCCCTTACTACCCTGTGTTCTTGTGGTAGAACTTTATCAGTTATTAATTTAGCTCCACAGTAATAGATCCTGTTTACTTCTGTTATATCACATGGATCTCTATGAACAGTCCTAATTACTGTGTTTATTTGTTTTATCAGACTTCTGACTTTTTGGGTTTTATTAACCTTCTACAGTCTGTTTCTGTCACTGATCTTCATATATCTTGATACATCTGTCCATCTCTGTTAAATCAAGCTATTCTTCTCTTAGCTCATTTTCTTCCAAACTGAGGGCACATCCCTTGTTTTCCAATTCATGCGGGCATTCTATAGAAGGTTCTATAGCATCTTCCTGTGACACAGTCTCATCAATTTCATCCTGTGCCATCTGTTGCTCTATCATATGGGAACTCACTGGCCTATCACTTCTAAATATTGACTGCATCAGTTTCCTGTTCCTTCCCTTGCTGTCTAGCTTCAAGTGAACGTTTACACTGGTTTCCTGTGGAAGGCTCCAAATTATCTTCATATGGCACCTGACCAATACTTCCTGTTCCACTGGTTTCCCTTTAATTTGGATATCAATTACTCTATCCTTTTGTGGTGCTGTTTGAATTACATTTTCTACACTAAATCCTTTACTTTGCAGGCATTCTGTAACTTCAATTTCTATTTCCTTAACTTCTCCATTACTAATCTCCTTTTCTACTTTTCCTCTTTTCCTTATTTTTTATATTGTAAAGTCTTCCATGTCGTTTGCCTGTATTTCTCTTCAAATATCTTTTGTACTGCTCTTTTTGCATTGGTTAGTTTTGCTTTCCCTTTTGCATAAATATTACACCATATTAAATCTTTTTTTTTTTCCCATGTCCATATTTCTTCTTCAGATGTTTCCTGATCTTCCTATTTCTCCCTACTTGGAGGACTCACTCCATCCTGCTGTGATGTAACCTGTGTTAGACCTTCTACATCAAATCCTTCACTTCATAAGCACTCCACAACTTCAACTTTTATTTTTTTAAATTCTGCTTTACTGATCTTCTTTTCTACATTCCATCTTTGTGTCATTATTTTTTTTATTATGAAATTTTCCACACCCGGATGCCTTTGCCTGTAGTTCTCTTCAAATATCTTTGGGGCTGCCTTCTTTACATTGATTAACTTGTCTTTCTCCTTTGCATAAATATTGCGACATATCAAATCTCTCTTTCTTTCCCATATCCGTACTTCTTTTTATACTTTTCAAATATCTCTTGGTTTTGTTGTTTATATTTTCGCACCTCCTCAGATGCTTCTTTTTCCAAGCAGATCAAGATTTCTTGATCTATATACTGTTTCTCACAAATCTGTTGTATTAATGAACACAAATTTTCATTTGAAGTTTCTGACAGTTTTTCTTGCAGAAGTATTTTTCTTTCTTCTACTTTCTCTCTTAATCGTTTTGTATATGTTATGTCTTGAAATTCTGGTCTTTTTGCATAATAGTAACAATACATGATTTCTTTCTTATCCTCAACAGTCCACTTTATCGTCTTTATGGCTCTACTTTGGTCCATCAGTTTTTGTGAATTTTGCGGACTGCTACTTCCTTCTACAACAGGGGGCCATCCTCCCCCTGGGCCTGGCCCCATTGTAGGAATATTTACATATGTTGAGGATTCTACACTGTCATCTTTTCCAGTCCAGGCACCAGTGCGCCTACCAGGATTGGGCACTTTTTTATCCTGGGTCTTGTGCACCCAGCTATCTTTTTTAGATTTGACCTACTTCTGTCCATGATATATGCTATATAAATACAGTCTATACATCACTGTCGCCTTGGTGAGATTTTGTGAAAACAGGGTCCACCTCGTGAAGGTACTCACTAAGACTTTATTCTATTTTATTTTTATTTTATTTTATTTTACATTTGTTAACCAGGATGGTCCGACTAGACACAGGTCCATTTTCAGCAGAAGCCAGGGGAGAAAAGACTTGAGGATGAATTCAAGTTTCAGCACTACTACTCTCCTTTGCTTGCTGACTTTTCATCTCTCCATTCGGAGTTCTTGCTGAAGTGTTCTCAGGTCATAGTTACTAATTCTGTCTTCTCCCTGCACTTTGTTTGGATCCAGTTGCGCAGTTCTTTTTTTAATATAATCTCATTTGATTCCAGTATCAGGGGTTACCTGGATGTCACTAGGACAACTTACCATTCCCTTTTGTGGAGACAAACTGTTTTGGAGAAGGAATGATGTTCAAGAGTTGGCAGAAATTGAATAATGAACGTAATGTTGCTTAGATTATATATAACGTACGCTGTTTTAGTTATAAAGTTTGTAAATGTGAACTTGTTAATATGGTTTAATCACTTTCATATAAATGTAAGTTTGCCTATACATACATACACACATATATACAAATACTTCAAGCACAGCATTAATGCCCTACTAGCCTGCGAATATACCAGAACGGTTTTTCCCGTAATACGTGTCCAGACTGTTCTAGGCTGCTTGATGATTCTCTGCTACGTTTTGATAACCCCAAACCTTCCCAAAGGTAGCGGTCTCTAAATGCCTTACATACCCGAATAAGATCTCCTCTTAATAGGTTCATAGGTAAGCACTAGGTGAGTTGCCCTTGCAGGCCATTTTAAGCCTAGCCAATTACCCCTCAATGGTGAGAAGCAAACCCTGTAGCTTGTGTCTTTGAGGTAAACACCTTAGCCATTACGCCAACTTCCCATCTTAAGTGTCGATATGAGGCACTATACAAGTTCAGATATTTTAGTCTTTCATAACAACTTACATTTCTAAACCCATGAAAGCCCTTGGTACATTTCCGCTGGACTCTTCCCAGTGTATTCATGCTTATTTTTTTTTCAAGGTTTCCATACTCAGGTCTGGGTCTAATGGAATTAACAAGCAATGATTTCATAATTTCTCATTTCCTACACTTTATAAATCTATAACTATCATTTACCAATTGGTTGATATGATTAGAAATACTCAAAGCTGGATCTAACGGTATACCCATGTCCTTAAATGAATCTATAGTTTAAATCACTGTGTGCTGTATTAAACAATAACCTTTCAGTTTATGTCTCCCAAATCTGATATGCTCAGTTTTTGATGTATCAGCATATCATGCTCCTGTGCCCAATAGTTAATTTAGTTAAGTTTTTTTGCAAACATGCCCTATCTGTGATGCATGTAATCAGTTTACCCAATTTCAAGTCATCTGCATACAGACTATAGAACACCTCAGAAGAAAAACGTAGGTCTGAAAGATAAAATCTAAACAAATATGGACCTGAGACAGATCTCTATGGGACACCCTGACTGTAACCAAGAATTTCACCCATCCAGTTGCTGTATGATTCTTGCCATGTCCTGTTTGTAAACCATGCAGCTATCCATCTTATCAACAGTACATCAGTACTAGTTGTTCTAATTTACTAATCAATGTTTTGTGTATGACCCTGTCAAATGCTGAAGTTAAATCTATATAAATTACATCACAGCACAACTATTTAATTCTATATTTGTTACAGAACATCATGTTACTGGTAGTAATAGATCTATTTTCAAAATATGCAATGCTGATATATGGTTTCAAGAGCCACCCTTTCCAGTTCTGTCAATAACTTTTCCAATATTACCTTCACAATTACTTTTCCACAACATGACTCTTTGTTCTACTCCCCTTTTCCTTCAAAGTATGTCTCCAATCTTGGGGAATCTTCCCATATTTATATCACCTAGTAAATAACAGAAATACTGGTAGTGTAAGTTCTTGCTGAAGTGTCCTCAGATCATTATTACTAATTCTGTCTCCTCCATGTGCTTTGTTTAGATCCAGTTTGCACAGTTCTTTTTCAATTTAATCTAATTTGATTTCAGTATCTGAGTTTACCTGGATGTCACTAGTAAAATTTATCACCTTTGTGGAGCCAAACTGTTTTGCATAAGATTTTGTTAAAGAATATACATATATATATATATATATATATATACATATATATATATACATATATATATATATATACATATATATATATACATATACATATACATATATATATATATATATATATATATATATATATATATATATATATATATATATATATATATAAAGACATGGCTGAAGACAGGAAGATAGGAGAAAGGCTAGGACTGTGGTAGTGAGAGTCGGAACTTTGAATGTTGGCAGTATGTCTGGTATAGGGAGAGAGCTAGCTGATATGATAGAAGGAAGGTTGGTATATTGTGTGTGCAAGAGACCAGATGGAAGGGGAGTAAGGCTAGGTGTATCGGAGGTGGGTTCAAATTGTTTTAATATGGTGTGGATGGGAGGGGAAATGGCATAGGAGTTATTCTGAAGGAACAGTATGCTAAGAGTGTTTTGGAGGTGAAAACAGTGTCGGATAGAGTGATGTTTATGAAGCTGGAAATTGATGGTGTAATGATGAATGTTGTTAGTGCATATGCTCCACAAGTTGGGTGTGCAATGGATGAGAAAGAAAAACTTTGGAGTGAATTGGATGAAGTGGTGATGACTGTACCCAAGGGTGAGAGAGTGGTCATTGGAGCAGATTTCAATGGGCATGTTGGTGAAGGGAACAGAGGGTATGAGGAAGTGATGGGTAGGTATTGTGTTAAAGGAATGCAGAAGGTCAGATGGCAGTGGATTTTGCAAAAAGGATGGACATGGCTGTGGTGAATACGTATTTTAACAAGAGGGAGGAGCACAGGGTGACATACAAGAGTGGAGGAAGATGCACACAGGTGGATTATATCTTATGTAGGAGGGCCAGTCTTAAGGAGATTGGAGACTGTAAAGTGGTGGCAGGGGAAAGTGTAGTTAGGCAGCATAGGATGGTGGTTTGTAGGATGACATTGGTGATCAAGAAGAGGAGGATGAGTGTGAGGGCAGCACCAAGGATCAAATGGTGGAAACTGAAAAAGGGTAATTGTGAGGTGGAGTTCAGGGATGAGTTAAGACAGGCACTGGGTGGCAGTGAAGAGTTACCAAATAGCTGGGTAACTACAGCAGAGCTAGTAAGGGAGACGGCTAGAAAGGTGCTTGGTATCACATCTGGACAGAGGAAGGACGACAAGGAGACATGATGGTGGAATGAGGAAGTACAGGAGAGTATAAAGAGAAAGAGGTTGGCAAAGAAGAAGTGGGATTGTCAGAGAGATGAAGAAAGTAGACAGGAGTATAAGGAGATGAGTTGCATGGCAAAGAGAGGGGTGGCTAAGGATAAGGCATATGAAGAGTTGTATGAAAGGTTGGACACTAAGGAGGAAGAAAAGGACCTGGCTAGACAGAGGGACCAAGCCAGGAAAGATGTGCAGCAGGTAAAGGTGATAAAGGATAATGAGGGAAACATACTCACAAGCGAGGAGAGTGTGTTGAAGAGATGGAAAGAGTACTTTGAGGGGTTGATGAATGAAGAGAATGAGAGGGAGAGAAGGTTGGATGATGTAGGGATAGTGAATCATGAAGTACAATGGATTAGCAAGAAGGAAGTAAGGATAGCTATGAAGAGAATGAAGAATGGAAAGGCTGTTGACCCAGATGACATACCTGTGGAAGCATGGAGGTGTTTAGGTGAAATGGCAGTGGAGTTTTTAACCAGATTGTTTAATGAAATCTTAGAAAGTGAGAGGATGCCTGAGGAATGGAGAAAAAGTGTTTTGGTAACGATTTTTAAGAATAAGGGTGAAGTGCAGAGCTGTAGTAACTACAGAGGAATTAAACTGATCAGTCACAGCATGAAGCTGTGGGAGAGAGTAGTGGAAGCAAGGTTAAGAAGGGATGTGATGATTAGTGATCAGCAGTATGGTTTCATGCCGGGAAAGAGGACTACAAATGTGATGTTTGCTCTGAGAATGTTGATGGAAAAGTACAGAGAATGTCAGAAGGAGTTGCATTGTGTTTTTTGTAGACTTACAGAAAGCATATGACAGGGGGCCTAGAGAGGAGTTGTGGTATTGTATGAGGAAGTCAGGAGTGTCAGAGAAGTATGTAAGAGTGGTACAGGATATGTACGAGGGTAGTGTGACAGTGGTGAGGTCTGCGGTGGGAGTGACGGATGCATTTAAGGTGGAGGTGGGGTTATATCAAGGATCATCCCTGAGCCCTTTCTTATTTGCAATGGTGATGGGCAGGTTGACAGACGAGATCAGACAGAAGTCCCCGTGGACTTTGATGTTTGCAGATGATATCGTGATCTGTAGTGAGAGCAGAGAACAGGTGGAGGAGACCCTGGAGAGATGGAGATATGCTCTAGAGAGAAGAGGAATGAAGGTCAGCAGAAATAAGACAGAATATATGTGTATGAATGAGAGGGAGGATAGAGGAATGGTGAGGATGCAAGGAGTAGAGGTGGCGAAGGTGGATGAGTTTAAATACTTGGGGTCAATAGTTCAGAGTAACGGTGAGTGTCCAAGAGAGGTGAAGAAGAGAGTACAGGCAGGATGGCGTGGGTGGAGAAGAGTGTCAGGAGTGATTTGTGACAGACAAGTACCTGTAAGAGTGAAAGGGAAGGTCTACAAGAGGGTAGTGAGACCAGCTATGTTATATGGGTTGGAGACAGTGGCATTGACAAAAAGGCAAGAGTATGAGTTGGATGTGGCAGAATTAAATATGTTAAGATTTGCACTGGGTGTGACAAGGGTGGACAGGATTAGGAATAAGTATAGAGGGTCAGCCCAGGTTGGAAGGTTTGGAGACAAAGCCAGAGAGGCACGAGTACGTTGGTTTGGACATGTGCTGAGGAGGGATGCTGAGTATATTGGGAAAAAGATGCTAAGGATGAAGCTACCAGGAAACAGGAAAAGAGGAAGGCCTAAGATAAGGTTTATGGATGTGGTGAGAGAGGACATGCAGGTGGTTGGTGTGACAGAGCAAGATGCAGAGGACAGGAAGAAATGGAAAAAGGCGATCTGCTGTGGCGACCCCTAACGGGAACAGCCGAAAGAAGATGATATCAAGTATAAAACCTGTTGTGTCCGAGAATAAATTTTAGAATCTACGCATAGTTTATCAGTTAGTATGTCTTTACTCCTTCCAAATCTTCTGTATCTTTAAAATGGCCTCCTGTTATGGTCCAGATCTTTACATAAATGTTATTCAAATTTTTCTTGATCTTGTCTCACACATATGCTTAATTTGTTTGTCCAGCTTGTTTATTTTTGTTTTCAAAGTTGAAGTCCAATCTCTTTTCCATGTCTTATATTTTTTTCTCTCTTACATTAATCAAGTATCTTGTTCTTAGGGAAATATATCCTCCTGACGTTGTATGCCTAGATCCTGATGTTAAAGATTTTTGATTTTTTTGCACTCAAACAGCTTCTCTTTCAAAACTCTCCAAATTCCTTCTGCAAATCTTCCACTAAACACATCACTTGAGTTAGTTTTACATAGTGACTATTTTGCTTCCACATAATCTGTAAATCATCTTCTGTGCATTGGTTTAGATTTCAGTTAGGCAGAATTATCTAACAAGTAAACCTTTATAACCCCATGATCACTGCACATCAATGGTGGTAAAACTTGGCATGAAGTAACAGTATTTTCTTTAGGAACACAATGTCTAGTATATTCTGTTCCCTTGTAGGTTTTTTACAGTCTGAAGCAACTGTTGTTCCTGAACATAAATTGTGAATAATTTCCTTACTGACATAGTTGAATCAATATTATTCCAGTCTGGTTGTGGTAAATTTAAGTCCCCAGCTACTATTATTCTTCCCAACTGAGTTTCATGTAAGAAATGTATGAATTCCTCTCGGTCATCAGCACTTGACTCAACAATTGTTATATGTTCCAGGGTTGTCTTTACTGTCACAATTACACAATCTATAGCATTGGTGTTATCAATGAACATGTAATAATCACAGGTCTCATAAACAAACGTTATGTACTCACCATAACTATAAATCTTTGTTGTCCATTTTCATTCTTCCTCAACAAATGGATTTCAGATCTGCTTGGCTGCATTTACTTAAACTCTCAGATCTGACTCTGAGGGCCTCCCTTTACCCATAATGCCTCAGAGCCCTGTTATACTTCAGATCGAGTTTGCTGCCCCAAAAACATAAGGACTCACTATAGCCCAAATAAAAGGAAAAGATAAAGGAAAGATAGGGGCTCAAACTCGAACAGTGGTTCCAATATCACTATCAGGTCACTCCCAAGATGAAAGATCAGGGGGAGGGGGGATTTGAAGAAGAATGAAAATGGACAACACAGATGCTTAGCTATGGTGAGAACATAACTTTTATATCTGATGTTGTCATTTTCATTCATTCCTCAATAAATGGGACAGAATCTCCAGTTATACAGGCGGCCTCTGGCTAACGGAGTTCGCAGAGGACTACAAACTAGGGGCCATAGCTGATTCCCCAAATGATATGGACATCCTACAGAAGGGCCTCACTGAGACAGATGCTTGGTGTCAGAGCCATGGCCTCAAGTTCAATGCCAAAAATTCCATTGTCATCCCGTTTGGTAAAAACTCTGTACCCATGAACTACCACATACGCAGCAGTCTACTTTTATACCAAATGTGTGATAAGAGACCTTGGGACCCAGGTGGACAGTAGTCTCTCCTTTGATAATCACATCACCAAAGTAGTCAGGAAGTCCTTCTAAGTAGCACACCTCATCACAAAAGAGTTCTCATCCAGGAAAAAAGAGATCATTGTTCCCCTCTACTCGACACTCATCAGACCCATTATAGAGTACAACGCCCCTTTTGGAATGTACCTCACAAGACATCTGCAGCAGCTGGAAAGGCCACAAAAGTACCTCACAAAGAGGATTACTGGCCTCAAACAGATGCCCTACACTGACAGTCTCAAAAAACTCCAGCTTTACTCCATAGCATATCGCCTACTCCAAGGTGATCTCTGCCTAACATATAAAGATATGTCAAACCCAGAGCTGTTGGACATTCTACCCCTAAAGAAATCCCAATCCCTCCGAGTTATATGCTCTAGGGACCTAAACCTTGTCACCACAATAAACAGGTCATGCTGAGGGATAGATTCCTGTCCCAGGGACTTCCCATACTCTGGAACAAGCTACCCATCTATGTCAAGCAAAGTTCCTCATTAGCACTCTTCACGAAAAATCTTGATGAGTGGATAGGAAATAAAAAATACACCCCGGGATCACTTCTGTGGCTCTGCTCGACAGTGGCACAGAAAAATAACTTTCTTGGGTGGCACAAGCCAGGAAACCTTGTTGACTAGGCTTACTTAGGCCCTTGGGGCAATAGCCTAGTACCTACCTATGAGAAGCTTGGGTGGCCTTCATGGAAGGATATTCCAAAGTACTGCAGAACCAAAAGCAGCTCTGCCTCTGGAGATCAAATCCAATTTGTAATGAGCAATAAAGGTATAAGCATTGGACCAAGTGGTTGCAGCTCAAATATTACCAGTAGAAGCTGTGAACCACAAAGCAGATGAAGTAGCCATCGATCCACTGGAGAGAGCCTTTGGAGGTCTGGGCAAAAAGAGACCTCACTGACTGTAAATAAACATACAATCTGTTAACCACTTTGCTACAGTAACTTTGAAAATTGATTTTCCCACCCTATTAGGGCAAAGGAAATGACCAGTTGATCACTTTTTCTAAAAGCCTTTGTTCTATGGAGATAAAACAGCAGCTTTCTATGCACATCTAAGAGATGAAGCATGTATTCACCTTTGTTAAAAACTCAGGGAAGAACACAGGTAAGTTAATGACAAGATTGATGTTCACCTCCAAGGCTACTTTGGGCAGAAAAGATGGATTGGTATATAAAGTGACTATCTTTGTGGAAGCCAAGTAAGGGGATTTTGAGGAGAGTGGTCAGAGTTCAGAAACTCAACTTGCTGAAGTAATGGCCACTAGCAAAAACATTTTCCATGAGAGAAACTTGAGATAAGAGCAGGCTGAAGGCTCGAAAGGAATCAGAGTCAAACCCTGCAGTAACAACCTAAGATCCCAGAGTGAAGTAGGGTCATTAACTGGAGGCCCAAGCAGAAAAGCACCTTTAAGGAATTCTTTGCACAGTTAAAAGAAGCTAGGAGGGAAGTATCACCAGTATGACTATTCAAAAGAGTTGCTAACTGAACTTTGATAGTGGAAAAAAAATATCCCCTTCTTTAAAAATTGAAGCAAGAAAGTCTAGGACAACATGAACAACAAAATGAAACAAAATGACAACAAGCTCAAAGCTTGCTACAATAAAATTGCTATGTTTACCACTGGTGCATCTTATCGCCATCACTGTATCCCACATAGAGAACTTGACTAGCTTGAACTCCCTCAACTTCTTCACCTGAATCAACTCTTTCTTACCCACAAGTTAGTAAACCATCCTCTTAAAGTCCCATCCCTTCAGAACCTTCTTCAGCCCTACTGCTCCACTAGACCACTAAGCACCAGCAGCAAAAATCCACTTCTAGTGATCAAACCCAAGAACTCAGCGGGAGAAACACTATTCTCCTGCATCATATCCAGATTATGGAACAACCCCCCCCCCCATAACCACACTACTTTCTTGCAATCACTTCAAGACTGCACTAAAAACTCACTTAAAAAGTCTCTGGTTATGCACATGTACCAATCCTGACTAGTAACCCTCCTTTTACATCCCCCTCCTCTCCACTCCCCTAGCCACCCTGCCTCACACCGTCTGATCATTGCATTCCTTTCTCTGCAGGCTCTGGCTCACCCTTTACCCTCCCCTTCCTCTCCCCTCCCCTAGCCACCCTGCCTCACACCATCTGATCATTGCATTCCTTCCTCTGCAGCCTCTGGCTCACCCTTTATCCTCCCCTTCCATCCTCACTCAATCTCTCAGACCTGCTATAACATGCTTAACTACCTCACTTCATCTCAACTCCAAATACATATCCAACTGACTTAAACCTAGCTTCCTCTCACTACCACGTATACTACTCACTCAGTCTCCTCCTCTTACTCCCCTTTCATCCCATTAGCCCTTCTAACTTGTTCCATCTTCATGTGAAGCTTCTGCTTTATATCTGCTTGAGTTTAGTGCAATATTTGTATATAACACTTAGGTATATGAGCTTAGAATAGTATCCATTTGAGCTTAGTCCTATTTGTGTATATATATCCTACCTTTATTCCTAGCTTCTAGCTAGATATTGGTAGATCTGTTCATTACTGTTTCATATTGTATGTATATCTAATGTTTGCTGCAGTGTGTATTATTTGCTGTTGTATGTATATTCAATTGTTCTTCATGTACTCTGCTGCTCATTTATTGTTCTGTGGAGCTTTTCTCCCCGGGCCTCCACTGAAAAAGGACCTGTGTCCAGTTGGAATTTCCTGGTAAACAAATGTAAATAAATAGACAGAAGACTGTATCCACCACTGCTTGACTGAGGCATCAGAATGGACCTGCTGATTTTGTCCTCCAACACGCTGGATTTCTCCAGTATGAGCAATGCCATAAGAAAGAGGTGGGAGATCACCCACTGACACACTTTCATTGACTCTCAACAAAGGGGGTAGGACCATGTTCCTCCCTGCTTGTTGATGTACCAAATTACAGACATGTCTGTTTGGATAACAATTGTCCCTGGAGGAAGAGAGCCCTAAAAGGCCTGCAACACTTGGAAGAATGCCCTTATCTCCAGGACACTGATATGTAGATTGGTCTCTGCTGGGGACCATGTGCCTTGGGCCATCCATCCCAAGAAATGTCCCACCACTCCAAATGGAATGCATCCTTGGTCAGCAAAACTACTGGGGGTGGAAACACAAATGGGCATCCCTGGCAAATTTTGTTGGAATGTACCCACCAACACAGGGAATCTTTGGAAACTTGAGAAAGTTTTATCAGATAGGATAAAGGCTGTGTAATAATTGACCATTGGACAGCTAGAGTCCACTGAAGAACATGCATATGGATTCAAGCCATTGGGATCAAGGTAATAGCTGCCAGTGATCATAAAGCCTGAAGAGCTAATTTTGCTGGAGAAGAAGGGTCTGAAAGAATGCGTCTCACCTGCATTATGGACTGCACTCTGATGGAAGGAAGACCAACTGACTGGTTGTGTCCATGCGAGCTCCTATAAACTACAAGACTTGAATGGGTTATAGATGGGACCTGGGGTAACTGACTGATTCCTAAAGACTGGCATAACTGGAGTAAGAAGTTACTTGCCTTTTCGAGGAGATACCTGGTTGGGAAGGTGAGGAGCTAGTCACCTAGTTAAGGAAAAACTTTGAATTCCCACAGTCTCAAGGTAAACTGCCACCACTGCCATACACTTGGTGAACAACCTGTGGGCTGTGGTGAAACCAAAAGGCAGGGCTCTGAACTGGTAATGACTGACCCCCAGCCGAAAGCACAGGAATCTACGGAAGTGCCTGTTCATTTTGATGTGATAGTATGTGTCCTAGAGAATGAAAGAGCACATCCAATCTTGCTACTATAGAAAAGGTAGAATGGACTGAACCATGACCATTCAGAACTTGGAGTTCTTTACAAACTGATTTGGATTACTGAGGTCCAGAATGTATCTCAGGTACCCTGTTTTCTTTGGGGCTACAAATAACCTTGTGTACATTCTGAATCCTCTCTGGTCTGGTGGGACCTCTTGGATGACTCTTTTGTCTAGCAGCTTTTGAATTTATAAGGCTGCTAACGCTCACCTACTGGGTGGAACATCAGGGAGCCTTTGCTGGAGTTTGCAAAAAAGGAATGCAACAGCCTCTGGATATAACTTTTTTGCATCCAAGTGTATTTTGTGATTGATGCCCAGACTTCTGGGTGCACATACATGTGACTTCCCAACTACCTCCAGAGAAGAACAGTCAGGCAACCCTTCAGGAGTGCTGGAAAATTTTACCTCACCTTATTTCCTCCTTACACCCCCATGTCTAACTTCCTAATACCCTACCTTACTCTGTCCCCCCTCCTTTACTTCACTTGCCTATCACTTTCACCACTTCCGCTAATACAAGCAGCATACTAGTGTGACACTATACAATTCCCCAGATCCTTCTGATCTACATGTCCATTTAAGTTTACACCTTCCCTTGTTCCACAGGCAATATTCAACCTATTTACTAAAATATTCAACCTATTGTTTTATTGTCCGCCTTATTCCTCCTATGTACCCTCTTCTCTAACACTTGGTTTGATAGTATTGTACTCTCTATCCCTTTAGTTTTCAGTTTTTAGATTTTTTTGCTGCATTTAGAGTTATTTCTGTACTTAGCATATGTTCTGTAGTTAAAGTTGTTCTATATGGATCTTTTCCCCTCGGCCTCCACAAAAAAGGGCACCTGCTCAATCGGATACACCTGGTTAACAAATGTCAAAATAAATAAATAAATCTGAGACAGTATCACAAAAATCATAGTTCTGCAGGCCTCCTCTGTCACAAGTGTGGCACTTTCCACTGGAACCCCTCTAGGGGAAGTTTCTCCTCGTGAGTCCTAGAAGGGACCTTTTGACTTTCAGGACCACATCTTTTTACCTCCACACTGATTCCTGGAAAAGGATCTTTGTGGGGTAGAAAACCATATTCAGACAGCAAACAAGGTCTTTCCGTCTTGCTCACTATGGGAGAACATCTCTTTTACTGTAGGGCTGAGCAAGGAAGATGCATCAAAGGGAGCTCTGATGAAAGAAGACGAAGGGCTCCACAGAATTGCATAAGTTCATCCAGTCACCTGATGGCTATGCTTGAACTTGCCGCCCATGAGGAACCTTCTACTGCGTGACAGATTAACCTCAGGGATGTGCTGCAAATAGACTGAAGAGTGGCCAGATGTGAAGAATTGTTTATGCTCCTCTGCCAACAAGGACCCAGGAAGAAACTTGGAGAGGTCTTTAATGAAGTCTCTCTACAATCTAGTAAAATGTGCCAAATAATTAAGTGACTGTAAAACAATGGTCAATGAGGTATAAATGCAGTTTCCAATCCTGTTCAATGCCTTGCACTCTCTGTTAGGAGGATGGACAGAAGAGCTCTGTTCTGCTAGCTCTTTCTTAGTGGCCCACAAGCAAGGCATACACAGAAACTCCTTACTCCAATGAGGTCTGTCTTTGGGCAGAGCAAGAAGTTTATCGGGACAAGGAGGGATGGGGTCTATGGTAGCTGGTTCCCTCTATGACAGGCAAGACACAAGATCAATAAGATCATCTGCCCAAGATGCAGATGGGCTGGACCCAAAAGCTTCTAGGAACACTGACTCCCTCCTGGGAAGGGGGATCAGTAAACATTCCATTTTTCTTGCTAAGGATCTCTAGAATGTCTCCAAATGAGACATCTTTTGTTACAGACCTTGGGCCCATCCCCCTTTATTGACATCAGTGTCTTCAGTTAAAGATTCCCAAGAGGAATCTATATGATTTCTTTTGCACAATCTCTTCCAGGGGACCTCTTCAGTGGGATGAAATTAATAGGTATCGAAAGATAGGGGATGTTCCTGCAGAGGAACTGCCTGGAAGTTAGAATGGGCTGTCTGTCCTTGCGGAAAAGGTTAATGAGGCTCAGATCTCGGATTTGAAGGCAATAGGGTTGTAGGATCTGAAGAGAAAAGAGTAGACCTGACTATCAGGTGAAAGATAGCCCTCTCCACCACCTCAAAGGTAGAAGGACTGCATTCAGAGTGAATTTACATGGTATTCCTCAAGATATAAATACTGGGCTAGGCTACACAGAATTTTCTAGCATCTACCTTTTCACAGGAACATGAAGATCTTGATATGCCCCCAATAACTACTTCAGATCATGAGCCAATAATAACTAAAACAAAAACACAGCGTAATGAAATAAAAATGATACACTGGGGGTTTCCCACCTATCTGTTGAAAAGAGAGGAATTTAAGGAATGGGGACTGGAGATCATTTAGGAGCTATTTGTGAAGATAGAAATTACTTCTGAAAATACAGCTAGGGAGTAGGATAAAATTAAGGTGGGGTTTAAAAATAGGGTGGAAAGGAAGCTATGGTTAAGAAGTAATAAGAATTATTCAGAGGGACTGACAAATGCTAAAATATTGCAAAACGGGGAATCTCACATAAAAAGAAGAGTATCAACAGCAGAATGCTAAGCAGAAAATAAGGGATTACCTCGATAATACACACAAGTTTAGAAAGAGTGCTGTTAAGCAACTGTTTTTTTTTTTTGATAACACTAGAGCACAAAAACTTTTAGCACAACAACTCAGCCAACAGAAAGTAGAAAGGTTGTTGCCAAGCTTAGGGCACCTATAACAAGGAAGGTAACAAGAGATCCTGTAGGGATATTAGAAATATTTCAGAAATTCTATGAAAGTCTGCATAAAGCAGAGAAAAATGGAACTGAAGAAAAGATACAAACGGAAATGTTTAGAGGAAATAAATACGCCAAGGGTAGAGGTAGATGAGGCTCAATCACTAATGGTTAGGACAGATGTATAACCAATCTACAGGAAAGTCCCCAGGAATACATGGTATTCCTGTGGAAGTTTGGAAGCTAGGAGGGAAAAAACTGACAAAGATCTCGATGGTTTTGTTTAACAGGATTTTAAGAGGAGGAAAAGTACCAACAACCTGGAAGAAAGCAGTGATAGCCGTAACACTTAAACAGGGTAAAGATCCATCAAACCCAGCTTCATATAGGCCCCATACTAAACCATGATCATAAAGTGTTCACGTCTGTAATAGCTAAAATAAAGGCAAAAGTAATGCCACAATTGATACATATGGATCAATGTGATTTTGTACAGGGGAGGCAAACATTTGACAACCTTTTTTTAATTTTTCCAAGTCTTTTGGGTTTCTAATACCATGACAGGAAAGGACCCCATCCCTAAGTCAAAGTACAATTAAAGTTCATGAAATTAGTATTGTTTCAATCTTTGATGTTAGCCAGAAGTGGTCTTTGCAGCACCTGCGATATGCATGACTCCTTCTGCAATTCATATGAGGTTACATTTATTGGTAACATATCTAACTATATTTGTAGATTATTTTTTATAAGACCCGCTGCTCCTACTACTATTGGAACTGCCTGGGTATCTTTCTTCCACATTGCTCTCATTTCTGCCTGCAAATCCTGATATTTTATGACTTTGTGTCTCTGTACGCAAGACACTGTAGTCACTGGGTGTGGCAATTTCAATTATCAATGCTACTTCTGTCTTCTTTTCATGGACCACTACATCCAATTTTCTAGCATCTACCTTTTGAAAAGTTGGTAATGGGCGATTTCCATGCGATGTAGACTTCATCATTTTCTATTATGTTTTTTGGCTCATGTTTCCGGTGTTTTTCAGCCACGTCATTACCATAATTTTTGCACAACCCCCAGCGCAACCGTCTTGCCACATTATTATGCCTTTTAGTATACAGCGCTTCTGCCATTAGTATATCACAACCAGCAACGAGGTGTGCAACTGTTTCCAATTCTGTTTTACAAAACCTACATTTGTCTGTTTCTCCCACATGTTTAATGGACTTTGTAAACCAACGTGTACACAGCCCACTGTCTTGGGCCACCAATATTAACTTTTTATCTCTTGGTTTGAATTTGCCTCTCCTTAACCATTCCTGCATTCGATCCTGATCAGCATGTGGTTCTTCCAGATGTTTTCTATACTTGCAACTGTATTTATGCATTTCCCACATTTCTTGCCTTCTCATCTGGTCCTTCACCTTATATTCTTTCTTTTGTTTTTTGGCACAGTCAGTTGCCATTTGATTTTTATCTACTTCTCATTTGATTTCCATTCCTGCTTGGCACCAATATGCTTCTTAGATTCATAGATTCATAGATTAGTACTAAGCTAACTGCCCTTGTGAGTCATTTTAAGGCTAGCCAATTATCCCTTGTGAGACTCAAACCTTCCACCTTGTGTTTGTAAGGCAAACACCTTAACCATTAGGCCACCCACCCTCTTCTACTAGACTAAGCAGAGAAGTCATCTTAGATTTATTCTCCTCATGTTTCAAAACGTTCATTATGTTTGGGTCTTGTGAGGTCAGCAGATATGTGTGAAATCCCATGACTGCAGATCTATACATGTAATCAATTTCTAGGAGGCCCATCCCTCCTTCAGAATGGGGAATATATAATCTTGGTATGCACTGATTGTTATAAATCATTTGGTGAGCATGAAGCACCCTACTTGTTTTCCTGTCTAATCTATCCAGCACATTTTGGGGCCAATCACTGCAAAACTGTAAGTTAGGATAGGAAAAGCAAATTGGTTTATAGCTTGAATTGTGTTCCTAGAGGTCAATGCTGATTTCAGGATTAATTTAAGTCTTCTAAAGTATTCCTTACTAAGTTTTATTCGCTTTTGTTCATGTTTTATTGTTGATCCTTCATCAATTCCCAAATATTTATACACTCCCTCTTGATCAAGTTCTTTTATATCACATTCTTGTCCCAAACTGATGTTTTCATGATGCTGCAGTTTTCCTGCTTTAAAGGCTGCTTTGGCACATTTATCAAGACCAAAGGACATTCTTATATCATCTGAAAAAGTTTTGGCTACTTGCAGCTGTGCTTTCAATTCCTCATCTGATGAGCTATACAGTCTTATATCGTTGACAAAGAGATGATGAGATGTCTTTACACTTTGTTGTTTTGTAGGAGCCAAATTACAGACATGGCCAAAGCTATTAAGTAGACAGCTTAATGAGTTAAGGGCAAGACAGAATAGCAGTGGTGACAGAGAGTCACCCTGGCATATCCCCTTTTGAAATTTTATTCTTGTATGACGACTTGTCCTTCATCATGGCTTAATTGCAAAGTGGTCTGCCACTGTTTCATGGTCATTGTAATGTAGTTAATTAGTGTAGGATATACCTTATACATCCTAAAGCACCCTTTTATCCATGAATATGGGAAACTATCAAATGCTTTTTTGTAGTCAATCCATGCCATACTTGGATTCTTCCCCTTTTTACAGTTCTCCACTATGACTTTATTTAACAACAAACGATCCGTTGTTACATATGACTTTCTTTTATTGCCCTTTTGTTCTATTGCCATAATTGGGTTATGATTATAAACTCTGTCGGCATCAATTCCAGTTTATAGTTTATACGTCATCAGAAGGCAAGTTATTGGTCTATAATTTTTAGGGTAGCTTGCAGGTTCATTCTAGAGCATTGTTTCAGGAGCATTGTTTTTCCTGTTAGACAGGCTGGTGTCTGTTTGGGGTGCACATATAAATAGTTTTTACTCGTGGCTATATCTTAATGCAAAGATGTTAATACTTTTAACCAGAAGTTAGGTACTGCATCTGGGCCTGGGGTTTTCCAGTTGGAGGCCTTTCTTAACTTTGTTTCAATCTCTCTGGCTGTTATTTCATCCCATTTCATATCATGTACCTTTAAACTTCTTATTCTTTCTTTTTGTTCTTCTATCCATTTAGCATCTTTCTTATGTTTCACAGGATCTTCATAAATACTTTTCCAAAATATGTCAATTTCTTCTTTTTTTGATGGTATTTCAATTCCTTTTACATTGTTTCCCAATTCTCTGTAAAGCATTTTTGGGTCATCAATAAATTGCTTATTTTGTACTTTTCCTTTATATTTATCTGCATATCTTCTAAGTGTTTCCGCCTGTACTGAGATTTTTAGTTTATTTGTGGCAGTACATGCTAGATCCTGATATGTTCTAATACTACACATTGCTTTTATCACGGCTATATTTCTAAGTAATTCTGTTGATCTGTTCCCTCTTCTATACTCTTCTAACAATGACATTTTTCGTCTTAATTGCTTTATAATTTTCTCTATTTGATACTTCCATGATGGTATTCAATTTCTCCCATTCCTTTCCTTCACTACCTTGTGTTCTTGTGGTAGAACTTTATCAGTTATTAATTTAGTTACATAGTGATATATCTTGTTTACTTCTGTTGTCGCATGGATCTCTGTCGACAGTCCTAATTACTGTGTTCATTTTGTTTTATCAAACGTCTGACTTTTTGGGGTTCACTGACGTTCCAGAGTCTACCTCTTTCACTGATCTTAATATGTCTATCTAGCTGTATTAAATCAAGCAACTCTTCTCTTAGCTCATCTTCTTCTAAACTGAGGGCACATCTTTTGTTTTCCACTTCCTTTGGGTATTCTATAGAAAGTTGTATGGCATCTTCCTGTGGCACATTCTCTTCAATTTCATCCTGTGCCATCTGTTGCTCTGTTATAAGGGAATTCACTGGCCTATCACTCAACATTGTGTCAGAGTTTCCACAGTTTCCTGTTCCTTCCCTTGTTGTCCAGCTTCAAGTGAACATTTATACTGGTTTCCTGTGGAAGGCTCCAAAATATCTTCATATGGCACCTGACAAATTGCTTCCTGTTCCACTGGTTTCCCCTTAATTTGGATGTCCATTATTCAAACCTGTTGTGGTGCTTTCTGAATTAGATTTTCTACACTAAATCCTTCACTTTGCAGGTACTCCATAACCTCAGTTTCTATTTCTTTAACTTCTCCATTACTAATCTCCTTTTCTGCTTTTCCTCTGTCGTCTTATTTTTTGTATTGTAAAGTTTTCCATGTCTGGATTCCTTTGCCTGTATTTCTCTTCAGATATCTTTGGTGCTGCTCTTTTTGTATCTGTTAGTTTTGCTTTCTTCTTTGCACAGATATTACACCATATTAAATGTCTTTTTCTTTCCCTTGTCCATATTTCTTCTTCAAATGTCTCCTGATCTTCCTGCTTCTCCTTACTTTTGGGACTCGTTCCATCATGTTGTGAAATAACACTTCACTTTGCAGGCACTCCATAACTTCAACTTCTATTTTTTAACTTCTACTTTATTAATCTTCTTTTCTATACTTCCTCTTTGTGACTTTTTTTTTAATTGTGAAATTTTCCATATCTAGACGCAGACTTGCCATATTGCAATTTGCAGCGGCAGACTGATGTTCTGAGGAGAAAAACAAAATTGGGCAGTGTAATGGAGGACGAGGAGTCTAATGGATGTTAACAGCAATATTTCAAATGGTTTGGTGTTCTGTTTATGATTTTTGATGAGCTACAGGCTTTACGTGTTTTGTGATTGGTGTTTAACAATTATACTTAACAGTTTGTGGCTTCCACGTTCATTTGACAAGAGAACTGTTTGGTAATTGAACTCTTCTTCCACTTTTAAATTTGATGATATAGACTGATCATATTAGAAGTTGCAGTGGTAGATTGTGTTAATTAGGTAAAAGATAAACTCTTGATATGGACAATGCTTATTTAAAGCATTGTTTGACATTGAAAATTGTTCCTAAGGGCTTGAGAGTCTGTAAGTTCCCCAATAATGATTGAGGGGTCGGATTTTTTCAATGAGCTTATTGCAATTTTTGATAATTGTGGGTTTGCCATCATGAAAGCCATCATCAAAAACAATGAAATGCTTATGGAAAAGTTATATTTAGATATTGAGAACATTAATAAATCAATATTGAATGATTTGAAGTTTACCATAGACACAGAGAGAGTTAAATATCAAGACTTGTGTAAAAATATTGAATTGAAATGTAATGAGGTTCAAGATAGAAAGATAGGGAAAATCAAGAGAGATTTGGAAGAATATAAAAGTCATAGTCACTACCCTAAGCCTAAAAACGTTTCAAGACAAGGATATGGTAACTGGGCTAAACAACAAATTCATGACCCCAAGTGGGAAAATGGGGAAATAGTAGAAACCTTTGAACAACCCATAAATAATGATGAATACCCCCCACTTAGAAGATCTGAGAGATTAATGAATCAAGACAGGGTATTTTACAATTCAAAAAACTACATGGGTAGGGGGGAGAGGCCCTTTGTGAGAAGAGAACAGAAGTGGAATTAACTGATGGTATTGTTAACAACAATAAATACATGGTCCTGTAATGGTTTCAATATTTTCAACTATTCCAATGCTCAAGTGGACAAAACTTGGTTTGATTTGTTCTCTAAAGGCTTTACATTTATTCCTAGGCAAAAAATTGATATTTTCAGACTTTTAGTTGATATCAAGCTGTTTATTAGAAAAAAGAACCTTGAATTGTTTTTTAAAGGGAAAAACAGTCACTTTGATGGTGAGAATTTGAAGCGAAAGAGTACTTTTAACCCTCCCGTACACCCTCAGCTCGGAAATTTTGAAGTTAAGTTAGAAAACAAAATCAGGAAGCAATTAGCTGATAAACATATACACTTCAACCTAACTCAAGCAGAGATGGATACATTAAAAGAGATCAGGAATAACAATGAATTGAGGGTAATGAAGCCTGATAAGGGTGGGGGAGTGGTGATCATGGAATCAATACAATACAAACGTAAAATGATGGATATTCTTAATGATGTAGACAAATATTTCAGAGTATCCATCAATGAGGTCAACATAGCATACAAGAAGATACAGGTTTTGTTGTATGACATGTTTTTGGAAGGTTCAATTGATAACAAAACATACAAATATTTGACTGTAGAGAAGCCCAGGGTACCTTGTATCTTTGGTATCCCCAAGGTGCATAAAGACAGCACAAACCCACCTCTAAGACCAAATGTGTCAGCTGAAGGTTCAGTGACAGCCCCCTTGGCAAAATTTGTTGATCAGAAAGTTAAAAATGTATTAGAAGGGAGAAATTACATCTTAAAGGACTCTTGGGACTTTCTAAGGAAAGTTGAACCAACCCTATACAATGAAAATTTTAATTTTGGCACAATGGATGTGGTAGATCTTTTTGGTTGCATTCCACATGATATAGGATTACATTGGTTTGAAGAAACTTTAATTTCTAGTAAAAAATTGACACATATTGAGTTCAGGAACACCTTAACCCTGATGGAAATTGTATTAAAAAACAATTACATTTATTTCCAAGGGGAATATTTCAAGCAGGAAAAAGGTGTGGCAATGGGGGCACATTGTGCCCCAACCTATGCCAATATTATTATGGCATATTGGGAAGAAAAGTTTTTACTTAATTTATCCTTTTGTGACCAATGGGTCTTGGATACTAGATTTCTTGATGGCCTTTGTTTCTTTTGGAAGGGCAACCAAAGTGGTTTTGTTAACTTATTGGAATATGTTAACAGCACCACTAGCTTTCTTAGATTTACCCAGAATTTTGATCCCCAAAAGTTGAGATATTTGGATGTCTGTATTGGTAAAAGCAATGGAAACTTTACATCAAGGATATACAGAAAGGAAACGTTTTCCAACTCCTATTTACATTTTGCTAGTTGCCACCCTCCACATCAAAAGAAGGGAGTGGTGAAAGGGCAACTAGTTCGTTTAAGTAGGATGACATCTGATGACAAAATATTTCACGATGAGGTTAATTTTTTGAGGGAACTTTTTGCCATGAGAGGTTATTCGCATGATTACTTTAACAAGATTTTAGAAGAAGTTAATAATAAGAGGGAAGGTCCTTTTGCCCCTATTTTAGGTAAAAAAGTGGCATTTGAAGCAAAGGGAAACGACAAACAAAACGTTGAACAACACAGTACAGGACTTATTACTACCTTTAATGAGTACTCAACATTGATAAGGAATATTTTCACTGATGAGTGGAATGCTTTCTCAGAAATATCTGATTTGGAATATATCTTTGACAAGGAATTAGTTTACACTTACCGTAAAGGAAAAAGTATCAAGAACATATTAGAAAGTCGTTACAACCCTAATACAATAAATAGGAATAGTAAAACAAAGAAAGGGTTATTTAAATGTGGCAAGTGTAACTATTGTACACACTTAATGACTGGTAGTTCCATTTACTTGCAAGCAAGAAATAAGACATTAGTTTTAAATAGTTTTGCCAATTGTAATACCAGAGGTATTATTTATATTGCTATTTGTAAGATGTGTTCTTCTTTTTTCATTGGAAAGAGTGAGAGAAAGCTCAAACAAAGAATTTATGAGCATCTTTATGACGTTAAAATGAAAAATGAGAAAAATGCTTTAAGTAAGCACTCTATGAAATGTGGAACGTTAGCTTATCAATTTTTTGTGCTTGAAGTAGTTCCCACCAATCCTAGGGGTGGTATGTGGGAAACCCTTATTGAATACAGGGAATTATATTGGCAACTATTTCTTGACGCAAGTAGAAATTTGGGGCCGAATGACATGGTGTCTAGCACCAGTGTTGAAATTAAGAGCTGCAAAGCTTTAATATTAGCTTATGTTCTTAAAACTTTTAACTTCTATCTTGTCAATTTGTCAGTTGTATATTAATTAAAAAAAAATTTTTATGCACATTATTTATATTAGGAAGGTTTTAAATACTACTGAGAGAGCATACTACTGTTTATTACTCTGAACAGTCTGCATATTTCTTTCTTTACTCTCCCATTCTTACCTAAACTAACATTCTTAACCCCCTTTCTGGTCCCTCACCCTTTTCCCTTGTCTCACTGCCTATATACCTCACTCTCCTGTTTAACTTTACTTTCTTAACAGTTAACTTGATTAAATACCATTACCCTATCTAAACATACTCTACCCACACTTTTCTTTTTCCACTTATCCCTTTCTCCCTTAAGTTTTACTACCAACTTTTCTCCTTACCTTCTAACCTGCTTTCTTTAGCTTGCCTAACTACTAGCTTTCTTTTCACTCTGTGTAATACCATCACTCTCCTCTACCTCTGATCAATGATTAATTTTACATACCTACACTTCAGATATCCTTTACTCAACTGTATTTTCTTGTGCCTGAATTTATCTCCTCAACCACATAACGTGAACTTTGATCTTAATCTTACTGTAACCTACTTAAGTTAGTTAAGACAATCTGTATTCTGTTGGGACATTTTGATTTGTTTGTGTTTTGTTCTCTGTTAAAAAGTTTGATCTACTTAGTTAAGTAGTCTTCATGTATTGTCGTAGTCTATTAGTGGAGCTTTTCTCCTCGGGCCTCTGCTGAAAATGGACATGTATCCAGCCAGACTAGCCCGGTTAACAAATGTAAAATAAATAAATAAATAAAAAAAATAGAAGTTATGTCCTTACCATAACGTTCCATGTGGAGTGTTCATCTCGCCTTTGTTCTTACACATGGTTCGGAGCCGATCCTCGGCTCCGTGCCGGCCGCTTGCAAGCTCTGCATCGAGAAGAAGCTCGAGACAATCTAATACCCACAATCCCCCTCTGCCTTTACCTCAGATCTAGTTTGCAAACAAACCAGTCTCTAGAGAGAGCACATTCATGCTTACATCACATATGCACAGAACTAAGAGTCTATATATATCTATATATAAAAAGACACATAGACATATATATATATATATATATATATATATATATATATATATATATATATGCCAACTATGTACACAACATCTGCAAAGCAGAAGCAGAATGCTCCCGGCCAGACATCAAAAAGAACGTTCTTCTTAAGGGCGGGAGGGTGGGAATGTAAGAACAAAGGCGAGATGAACACTCCACATGGAACGTTATGGTAAGGACATAACTTCTATATGTGATAGTGTTCAATCTCGCCGTTTGTTCTTACACATGGGTAGCGTCCCTAGCTCCTTGTTCCTGAGGAACTCACGGAAGGACGTTCTTGAGCACAGTGGAACCAAAGGTTGCCCTGTCCCTAGAAGCCTTGTCTACCTTATAATGAGAAATGAATGTATGTGGCTTAGACCAAGTAGCAGCCGCACAAATAGCGTCTAGTGGTAGGCGGGCTGCATGAGCCAGAGATGTAGACACTGACCTTGTGGAATGTCCTTTGGGTTTATGTAAGAGAGTTAGATTTGATGAATCACAGACATAGATTATACAATCCGTTAGCCACTTAGAAAGAGTTCTTTTGGTAACCGCTAGTCCTTTCCTGCTATCAGCAAAGGCCACAAAAAGTTGATCAGTTTTTCTGTGATCTTTTGTTCTATCCAAGTAAAATCTTAGTTGTCTGTGAACATCTAATTTGTGCAACATATACTCCATTTTGTTGGAGTGATTTTTGAAGAAGGTGGGTAATTCAATGGACTGATTAATATTGTTAATAGAACACACTTTAGGGAGGAAGGATGAATTAGTTCGAAGAGAAACTCTGTCAGAGTGAAAGACCAAATAAGGGTGCTTAATTGAGAGAGCCTGAAGTTCAGATACTCGCCTAGCGGAAGTAATGGCTACCAAAAAGAGAGTCTTCCAGGACAAAAATTTTAATGGGCAAGAGGAGGCTGGTTCAAAGGGGGGCAACATTAATTTAGATAACAACAAGTTTAGACTCCAAGGTGATGTAGGAGATCTGACTGGTGGTCTAATATGAAAACCCCCTTTTAAAAAGGCTTTACAAAGTCTGTGGGCCATAACAGGAGCCCCACATTCTTCCACATGGAAATTTGAAATGGCAGCCAATTGAACTCTTAGTGTAGCAGGAGAAGCACCCTGATGGAATAAGTCCGTTAAAAACTCTAATATTTTATTCAAAGGAGCTATAAAATGATCCACTTGCTGTGTATTTGCCCAGCATACAAATCGCTTCCATTTACTAGAATATGTTTTAGTAGTGGAAGCTTTATGAGAAGCCACCAATATATTCCGAACTGCTGGCGAAAGAAGATCAGACCTGGCTAAGTTGGGAATTGGAGCAACCAAGCTGCTAGATGGAGGGACAGGAGCGCGGGATGGGGAGCCCCTGACGAGTGAGTCAATAGATCTGGCTCTGGGTCCAGAATCCAGGGTCCCCGAATGCAGTGTGTCTTCAGGAAGGGAAACCAAATTTGACGAGGCCAGAATGGGGCAATGAGGATTATTGTCTTGTGTAGGTTTCTGGCTTTCTGGAGAAACTTTGATATCAGGGGGAATGGAGGAAATGTGTACAGGAGTCCCGGGGGCCAATCGTGAATCAGTGCGTCCTGGGGACTTCCCTGGAGGGGTAATAGGGCAAAGTAGCTCCTGCATTTGGCGTTCATTGGAGACGCAAACAGATCGCAGGAAGGCTGGCCCCACGCGAAAAATCCTTTCGCCACTGACTGTTTTAGGGACCACTCGTGCGGTAACAGAATTGCTCTGCTCAGCCTGTCGGCTATGACGTTGGATGACCCCGGGATGTGCGTTGCTATTAGAAAGCGACCCGTGGACTCCGCCCACTGCCAGATTCTCATGGCCTCTCTGCATAGCTGATAGGATTTGGTTCCGCTTGCTTGTTTATGTACCAGACTACTGACATGTTGTCCGTCTGAACTGCAATAGTTCCCAGAGGAAGAAGGGGAGCAAAGTGTTGCAACGCTAGAAACACTGCCCTCAACTCTAGAACATTGATGTGCAGATTGTACTCCAAATTGGTCCATTCGCCTTGGACTGTCTGTCCCTGAAAGATGCCCCCACCCTATCAGGGAAGCGTCCGTGGTCACCGTAACTGTAGGCGGTAGCACAAATGGTCTCCCCTTGGAAAGGTTGCACGTTTGAAGCCACCAGTTTAGATGTGTTTTGCATGTTTTCGTTATAAGAATCTCGTGTGTTAGAGGTAGTTGTTGAAACGACCATTGTGCAAACAGTAGCCATTGTAGGACTCTCATGTGCAGCCTTCCCAAGGGTATTGCGATAAGAGAGGCTGACATGAGTCCCAAAACCTTCAGTACCAGTTTTGCTGGAGATTTCCTTGACAAAAGTAGAAGACGTATGTGAGTCTGCAGCGATAGTATCCTTTCTGGGGGAAGTCTTAGAATTAACTGACGTGTGTTTAATTCTGCTCCTATGAACAAGATACTTTGTGACGGCTGAAGCAAGGATTTTCCGAAGTTCACGGAAATTCCTAGGTGAACACACAGTTGAAGAGTAAAGTCTCTGGCCTGTAATAGTTGACGCTGGGTGGTGGCAGAAAGGAGCCAGTCGTCCAGATACGGAAACACCTGGAATCCTTGGCGTCTCAAGTGAGACGCTACCACTGCCATGCATTTGGTGAAGACCCTGGAGGCTGAGGTCAGACCAAAGGGCAGGGCTCGAAATTGAAAGTGACTGGCCCCCAGCCGGAAGCGCAAATGATCTCTGGATGCCCTGGCCATTTTGATGTGGTAGTATGCATCTTCTAGATCTATTGAGCACATCCAGTCGTCCTTCTGTAAGAATGGAAGGATCGATTGAAGCGTGACCATTCGGAACTTTTCTTTCCTGACGAAGGTATTGAGGTAGCTTAGGTCCAGGATGGGCCTCCAGTCCCCTGTTTTCTTTGGAACTAAAAAGAACCTTGAGTAAGTCCCGAATCCTTGCTGGTCCGCTGGGACTGGTTGGATGACTCTTTTTCTTAGCAGCTTTGAAATTTCTATAGCTGCTGGCTCTCGCAGATGGGGCGGTACATCTGGGAGTCTTTTCTTTGGGATGGGATGGGATAGAAAGGGAATGTTGTAACCTCTGGTAACCACGCTTTTTACCCACTTGTCTGTAGTTATATTTTGCCAGGCCTGAGGGTATAAAGCTAAGCGACCCCCGACTGCCTCCAGAGCAGGACAGTCGGGCCTCCTCTCAGGAGTGCTGGAAAGGTTTACCAGGGAGTGTATCCCTGTCACCTTGATGTTGCGGACCCCCTCTGCCGCCAGGGCGGCGTCTTCCACCTCTGCCCCTCCTCTGCCTCTAGAAGGGCATCACCCTGTGTGCGTGGGAAAGATGCTTGGGGTTTGCGAAACCACATTTTCCACCACGTTGCCCTTTGGGGAACTGTCTGGTTGGGGTGGAAAACGGACTCCGACAGCAGACAGAGTCTTTCCCTCCTGTTCACACGGGTAAGGGTCTCCTTTACTTTGGGGCCAAAGAGAGTGGCACCGTCAAATGGGGCGTTAGTAAAGGAAGACTTGAAGGCTTCCGCAAATGAACATAAGCGCATCCAGGATTGTCTGCGAAGAGCAATCGCTGAAGCTGCTGCCCTACTCGAACCTTCGCCGCGAGGAAATCAGCCTCATGGACGAGTTCACAATGGATGTAAGGGTATTAAGTTGCGCTGTCACTTTCTCTGAGACAGCCGCATCTGTAGTACCCTGGAGGGTATCTCCCAACTCTTTGACTAGATCCCTCTGTAGACGTGTAAAATGGGTCAAATAGTTCAGGGATCGCATGGAAAAAGCCGCTGAACTGAAAATGCGCTTCCCGTACCTATCCATCGTCCTAGAATCTTTATTAGGGGGATGGACAGATGAGGAAGATTCCGACATCTCCTTTTTCGTGGCCGCCACCACCATAGAGTCCACTGGAACTCCTTTTGTTAAGTAGGACTTGTCCTGAGGTGCCATGATGTATTTATTGGGTTTCCTTGGGACTGGTTCCACTGTGTCAGGAGCCTCCGCCCTTCGAGCAATTAGTTCCATTAATTCGTCAAGGCGGAGTGACCCAGGAGGAAGAAGGGCGAGCACCAAATGCCTTCAGCAAAACTGACTCATCCTCAGAAGGGGGAAGGGACTGCCAGTCACCTCTCTGTTTCAGGATCTCCAATATGTCCGAAAAAGAGACATCTTCTGAAGGTGACTTCGGGGACCCTTCTGACTCATCTAAGTCAGTATCAGATGTCAAGGATTCTTGTGGAGAATCCAAGTGTCTCCTCTTACACAATCTTTTCCTAGGGGCTTCTTCATGGGGAGCATCCGAAGAAGCCTCCGAGGAAGAGGGGGCACCCTCCAGGGGTGGCTGAGACACTGGTGCCCGACGCTTGGATGTGGCCGTGGGTGCAGAGGAGGATAACGGCCCTTTATGGGGAGGAGAGGTTGCTTCCACTGATGTGGTTGTCTGGGTAGACAACACCTTCCTCATTAGATCGAACGCCCCCGGGTCCCGCATCGAAGAATGCGAACGCAGCAGCGGCAAACTAGATCTGAGGTAAAGGCAGAGGGGGATTGTGGGTATTAGATTGTCTCGAGCTTCTTCTCGATGCAGAGCTTGCAAGCGGCCGGCACGGAGCCGAGGATCGGCTCCGAACCATGTGTAAGAACAAACGGCGAGATTGAACACTATCACATCAAATTTTATATTTTCTTATGTATATTGTTTTTAAATCAATGTTTTGTTTCATGGTAAAATACTGTGATATTTAGTTACACCACTAGATGGTGCAATTTGTTGTTTTATATAGAGTTTTACATTACACAGTCAGTGTATGATTTATTTACTATTCTAAATATAGTGTTTCAATAATGACAAGTTCATAAGAATTTTGGTCAAAGTAAATTGATATTTGGTTTTAATGTATTAAAATATTTTCATATTTTTAAATCCAACACAAAGAAACTTACTGAGATTAGATAGTACATTTGGTTCTTTAAGTATTAATTACTTTTCAAAGTCTGTTAATTTTGATTGGATGGTTTGAATGTTAATCATGATTGAAAATACTATTTACAACAGAATTTTTAAAAATGGTGGTTACTACTGAGGAAGTTGATGACGAAAATGTTTTTTCCTGTAAACGTTATTGTTCTGTTCCTTGTGCTGGCGTTTTAACAAGAATTACATCTTTTGTACTTCCATTTGGGACTTGATTTATTTGTGCCTGAAATTGGTGGTCATTTTTTGGTTGCAAGTTTATTCTTTCCACCTTTTGCTCTCGTTTGTGGAACAGTTTGTGGCTTCCACGCTCATTTGACAAGAGAACGGTTTGGTAATTGAACTCTTCATTTGATGATATAGACTGATCATATTAGAACTTGCAGTGGTAGATGGTGTTAATTAGGTAAACGATAATATTGCGTGGTGCAATGAGGGACGAGGAGTTTAATGGACGCCAACAGCAATATTTTGAACTGTGTAGTGTGTCCCTTTAAAAACTTTCAGAGTGCTGCAGACTTTATATGGCTTTAATTTGATGTTAAACTACTATGTTTAAAAGGTTGTGGCTTCAAAGTGTGTTCTAAAAAGAAGCTGAATGGTAATCAGATTTTTTTTCCTTCTTTGAAGTGGGGACATAGACTGGTCATATAATTTGCAGTTGTAGTATTACGGAGGTGTAATAGACTTCAGATTCATATGATTGTTTGATGTACATATTTTTTTTCAGTTTGTAAGATTCATGTAATTGTTTTAAAGCTTGGCATCCTGTGAAATGACTCACTGACAATATTGAATAGCCATGTTATTTAAGTGGTTTACAAAGATATATCTTGTGATATCATTATTTCAGTGTACATCCACTTCAGCGCCATCACTTTAACTTTTTACTTTTCATGTAGTCCCTATCTTCTACCTCCTACTACAACTAATCTAGTCACAAAATACCCATTTCAACTGCCATCCTTCAGCCACTACATCCTATTAAACTTTATATCCTATCAGCTTCTCTAACATATTCTCTATGCTATATATCACAGACATAAAACTTTTCTCAAAACTAAAACTTCTGCACACTCTACTTAATCCTTACTCTAACTACTCTAACAAAAATCCAACCTTAGCTGTATATTATCCTTCAAGAACAAAAAGAAAACTGGTATCCAATCCTCTACCACCTACAAACTTTACATTATCTGATCATGGGGGCATTCACCCCAATCCTGGCCCAAACCCTACGTCTCCTATCCCCCAGCCCCTACAAATTACTACATTTTACAACTATTTACAACTATTACCATCCAAAGCATCCAGAACAAAATACCTGAATTCCATTCTTGGAGAGTCCATAACAAACCCAACATTATAGCTGCCACTGAGACATGGCTAAAGCCTTCTATTAAAGATACTGAATTCATTCCTGCAGGCATTGCATGCATTAGATCTGATTGACCACGTAAAAAATGTGGAGGAGTCTGTCTGTTTTCTCCTAACTCCTTCCCTATAATACCATACACCAAGCCAATTCACAATTTTCATCAGTTGAAATATTAATATCCTTCCTTAGAATGAAGAGTTGCAAAAGGGTCTATATTAAATAATCGAATGCTTAGAAAAGCGAATGATGATTTATCGACCCCATGTAAGTGAAAGCTTACAAACTCTAACGCTTAGAACAGTGATTTTTTTCCAAGGGGAAAAAAAAGAAGTTATGTACTTACCATGACGTTCCATGTGAGTTGTTTATCTCGCCTTTATTCTCACTGATGGGTTCGGAGCTGATCCTCGGCTCCGACACGGCCTATAGCAAAAGCTCAAGGTTTGCCAGTAGCTCAAGACCAAACTCCTTATTCCACAATGCACTGCTGGAATTACCTCAGATCTTGTTTGCTGCAAGTATATATACCCTTTTATTTATTTCTACAAGGAAGCACTTCCCAAAGGGGAAGAAGTACTGAATGGATGGCACTAGTGTCTAAGTCAACTGTCAGCCAGGAGGAGGAAGGAGGGAGGGGCATGAGAATAAAGGCGAGATAAACAACTCACATGGAACGTTATGGTGAGTACTTAACTTCTTTATGTGAAGTTGTTAAATCTTGCCGTTTATTCTCACTGATGGGTAGCGTCCCTAACACCCTCAATCTTGGGTGGCTCATGGAAGTACGTTTTTCAGTACTGTGGAACCAAAGGAAGACCTGTCCCTGGAAGCTTTATCTACATTGTAATGCGTGATAAAGGTATGAGGCTTAGACCAAGTGGCTGCAGCACAAATATTGTCAAGGGGCAATTTAGCTTGAAAGGCAGAAGATGTAGAAATGGCTCTGGTAGAATGAGCCTTAGGTTTGTGTGTCAAAGGCATGCTTACATTCGCATAAACAAAGGATATACAATCTGATAACCATTTAGATAAAGTTGTTTTAGCCACTGGATTACCTTTGCTGGCCTCCGAAAAGGATACAAAAAGTTGATCTGATTGTCTAATATCCTTAGTTCCTTAGTTCTATCAAGATAAAATCTGAGCTGTCTGTGTACATCAAGTTTGTGCAGCATGTATTCCCATTTGTTAGAGTGGTTGGGAAAAAAAGACTGGCAACTCAATAACCTAATTGATATTGGATTCAGAACAGACTTTAGGCAAAAAGGAGGGGGTTGTTCTGAGAGATACTCTATCAGCATGGAAAATCATGTAAGGAGGTCTGATAGATAATGCTTGAAGTTCTGACACACTGCGGACAGAAGTAATGGCCACTGGAAATATAGTCTTCCAGGAAAAATATTTGAGATCACAAGAAGATGCTGGTTCAAAAGGGGGAAAAATAATTTGAGACGGCATAAAATTCAAATTCCAGGGAGAATAAGGAATTTTGACTGGAGGTCTCATGTGAAAAGCACCTTTAAGAAAAACCTTAGATAACTTATGGCTCATAACACTGAACCCATCGAATCCAAGGTGGAAATCTGATATGGTGGCTAACTGGACTCTAACTGTGGCAGCTGCTGCTCCTTCTTTAAAAATCTTTGTCAAAAATTTTAAGATAGATGATAGAGGAGCTCGGAAAGGGTCGATTTTCTGTATATTGGCCCAAATTGAGAACCTGTTCCACATTACTCCGGTATAGTTTCCTGGTGGATGGCTTGTGAGAAGACAAAAGGATTTGTCTTCTATCATCTGAGAGCGAATGAAGCCTGGCAATTAGGGGAAGTGGATTAGCCAAGCAGTCAGTTTTAGGGACTGCAGTGAAGGATGGAGGTCCCCTGATGGGTGTGTCAGTAGGTCCGGAACTGGGTCCAGGATCCACGGATCCTCCAGTAGATGATGGTGAAGGAAGGGGAACAAAATCTGTCGAAGCCAGTAGGGAGCTATGAGGATAACTGTCCTTCCCAGTGACTTTGCTTTATTTAAAACCTTGGGTATCAATGGAATAGGTGGGAATGCATATAGGAGACCCGGAGGTCAATCGTGTATGAGTGCGTCTCTCGGGGAATGTCCCGGAGGTGGTATTAGGGCAAAGTAACTTCTGCATTTGGTATTGATGCGACTGACAAAGAGGTCGCAGCAAGGCTGGCCCCATTTGTGGAAAATCAGATCCGCAACTCATTGGTTGAGAGACCACTCGTGAGGCAACAGTATTGCCCTGCTTAACTTGTCTGCTATCACATTGGATTTCCCCGGGATGTGCATTGCTATCAGAAAACGGTGGGACAACACAGCCCATTGCCATACCAGAGTGCTTCTCAACAAAGGGGGTAAGACTTGGTTCCGCCTTGTTTGTTCAAGTACCAGACCACTGACATGTTGCCCGTCTGAATTGCAATTGTCCCTAGAGGAAGAGAGTCCTGAAAGTACTGCAATGCCAGAAGTACCGCTCTCAACTCCAGAACACTGATACGCAGATGTGACTCAATCCATCCATTTGCCTTGGGCAGTCTTTCCCTGAAAATGCTCCCCCACCCTAGCAGGGAAGCGTCCATGGTCACAGTGGCTACTGGGGGGGGGGGGGATAAAGGGTCTTCCGACTGTAACATGAAGAGACGTCAACTACCACTGAAGGTCTCTCTTGCAAGAATCTGTAATGAGAATCATGTAGTGCATCGGTAGCTTTTGGTAGGACCACTGAGCGAACAGGAGCCATTGAAGGATTCACATATGCATCCTTGCGAGTGGTACAGCCAGGATTGCTGCCGCCATCAAACCCAGTACCTTCAAGACCTCTGCTGCTGTAGCTTTGTTCTTTGACACCAGTGAGATGACGTGTTGGCAAAGAAGTGAGACTCTTTCGATTGGAAGACGTAGACTGGTGGTTGAGGTATCTAACTCTGCTCCTATAAAAATGGTATGCTGCGATGGCAATAAGGCAGACGTTTCAAAGTTGATTGTAATGCCTAATTGATGGCAGAGTGTCAGAATATATTGTGCTGCCCGAGTCAAATGATGCCTGGTGGTAGCAGTGAGGAGCCAATAGTCTAGGTATGGAAACACCTGGAATCCTACATGCCTCAGGTGAGCCGTGACCACTGCCATGCATTTGAACACCCTGGGGCCTGTAGTGAGACCAAAGGCAGGGCTCTAAACTGGTAATGATTGGCTCCCAGCCAGAAACGCAGGTGACCCCTGGAGTGTCTGTTCATTTTTATGTGATAGTACGCATGCTTGAGATCTATGGAGCACATCCAATCGTCTCTCCCTAGGAAGGGAAGAATGGAATGAAGCGTGACCATTCGGAACTTCTCTTCCTTTACAAATTGGTTGGGTCTGCTGTAGTCCAAGATAGGTCTCCAGTCCCCTGTCTTCTTTGGTACCAAAAAGAATCTTGAGTAAGCTCCGAATCCAACTTGGTCTGCTGGGACTGGTTAGATGACTCTTTTTTCCAGCAATTTTTGGACCTCTACGATTGCTTGTTCCCTGAGACTGGGTGGAACAGCTGGGATTCTGCTTACAGGACTAGGAGGGGAAGAGAACGGTATGAAATATCCTCTGGAAATGATGCTTTGTACCCATGTATCTGATGTTATGTTTAGCCAGGCTTCGGGTACAAAGACAAGTGACCCTTGACTGCCTCCAGAGCCAAACAGCCAGGCCCTGTTTCAGGAGCACTGGTAGGGCTGACCAGAGAACTGGCCTCTGTCACCCTGTTGCTGCGGACGCCCTCTGCCACATGGGCGGCGTCTTCCGTTATAACCCCCTCCTCTGCCTCTAGAGGGGGTTTCTCCACGTGTGTCCTGAAAGGCTCCCTGTGCTTTTCAGAACCACATTTTCCCTCCCCTAGGGCCCTTGAGGTAGGGCCGAGTAGGGGTAGAAAAATGGACTCCAATGACTGATAGGGTCTTGCCTTTCTGCTCACACCTGGTTAAAGTTTCCTTTACTTTAGGCCCAAACAGTGATGAGCCATCAAATGGGGTGTTGATAAAGGAAGACTTAAAGGATTCCGCAAAGGAACAGAGATGCATCCAAGCTTGTCTCCGCAGAGCAATGCCTGTACTAGTGCCTTTACTCGAACCATCAGCTGCATAAGATATGAGACGCATAGACGAGTTTACAACAAAGTTTAGGGTAGCGAGCTGTGTGTTGACTTTGTCGGAAACTCCTGCAGCTACCATACCCTGGAGAGTATCTCCTAGCTCTTTCAGGAGATCTCTTTGCAGTCTCGTAAAATGGGTTAAATAGTTCAGCTATCGCAGAGAAAAAGTCGCTGAAGTAAACATGCATTTCCCATATCTATCCATGATCCTAGAATCTCTGTTAGGAGGATGGATAGATGCGGATGTTTCAGACACTTCCTTTTTGGTGGCTGCAGCTACCACCATGGCATCAACAGGCACTCCTTTGGTCAAAAAGGCTTTGTCCACCGGAACAGAGATGAACTTATTCAGCTTCTGAGGGACAGATTCCATAGCCTTCGGTGACTCCCACGCCTTACGAGAGATCAGCTCCATGAGCTCATCGTAAGGTGGACACACCCAAGAAGTGGAAGGTTGAGACCCAAAAGCCTTCAAGAACACTGACTTGTCCTCAGTAGGGGTTTTGGACTGCCAATCGCCCCTCTGACTAAGGATCTCTAATATCGCTGCAAAGGAGATATCCTCAGAGGGGGATCGAGGGGACCCTTCTGACTCATCCAAGTCCGTGTCGGATGTCAAAGACTCCTGTGGGGAGTCTAAGTGCCTCCTCTTGCACAGTCTCTTCCTGGGTACCTCCTCAGTGGGAAGATCTGGGGAGGTCTCGGAAGAGCAGTGGACACCCTGTGGGTCCACTTAAGGCTCGGGGTCTCTACGCTTAGGGGGACTGGTAGACATAGAAGTGGACACAGGAGCTTGAGGGGAGAAGGAAGCCCGAACTGATGATGTATAAGACAAAAAGTGGTTCCAAGTCACCAAGGAAGATTAAATAGTTCTTTATTATTGTTCCAACAACAGATAGTAAGCGCTTTTGTCTACCAAATAAGACTTCATCAGACAAAATTATACTGCTACCACTCCTATATTTATACTACCCATAATTATCTCAATCATTCAATAAAGTTAAAAATTTTTAAAAACATCTGAACGAAATTAATTAATCCATCACACCAATGTGTGCAATAACAATATTAATGAAGCTTAAAACACTTCTATGTTACTTTGAAAAAGTTTTTTATACATAACAATAAATTATTGAAAGCTTAATAAAATTACTTTATACAAAAATTTATATATATATATATATATATATATATATATATATATATATATATATATGCATTTAAAAACTATAACAGGAATGAAAATAAATTCATACTTTCTTACAACTAAAATAGCTTTAATACTAATATATTCATTCAAACCAGGGAAAATGTTAGCCTTCAGTCTCAGCTGCCATCTCACTTCCCTGTAAAGTAATGTGTTCTTCATATCACCCCCTCTAAAATTATTTTTGACCAAATCAATGATCCCAAATTTAAAGCCTTTGAATGAACTACAAACAACTGAGTGTTTGTAAAGGGCACTGGTTTCCTTTTTAACTCTAATGTCATTCATATGTTCGTAAATCCTATCCTTCAGTCCCTTTCAGTTTTCCCTACGTAAAAAGACAAACATTGTGTGCAAATAGCTAAGTATACTAACATCTTTGTGTGACAGTTGCCCTTACAGAAATAAACTATACTTCCCAAACCGTTGTTTAATTTTATAAATTCTTTTTTATAAATGTGGGTACATTGTCCACACCTACCACAGGAATTAGTAGCTTTTTTAATGTTACCATAACTTCCGTCCCTCTCAAACAATCTTTTGAAAATAGTACCTATCTTATAAGTAAAATGAGGTCTATTACCTACTACATCATGTACTTCCTTGTTGGTCTTTAATATAGACCAACTGGTTTCCAAAATTTTGGTGAATTCATCGGAAAAACCATTAAATTCAGTTATACATGTCCCTTGGTAGTTTATTTTTTCCTTATCAGGTTCCTCTGACCCAGTAGTGCCTTAAATTTCGTGCCCCAACCATTATATACTTCCTCTAAAATTTCACCGACCAAAGCCTTCGGGTATCCCCTCTCTATAAATTTTTCACCTAGGAAAACAAATTCTTCGAATAAATCTTCGAAGTCTGAGGTCATCCTCGCTAACCTTACAGCCTGCCCTTTAACCAGGCTCCTTTTTTGATGAAATGGGTGAAAGCTATCAAAATGTAGGTACCCATTACACCATGTCTCCTTACGAAAAATCCTAGACTTGAAACCTTGTGCAACTTTGCTAACTGTGATGTCAAGGAAGTTAATGCTTTTTTCACCGACAGTATGTGTGAATGATAAAAAATCAGTTGTATTGTTTAAATAAACAATGAATTCCTTCAAATGTTCCTTTGTACCTTCCCATAAAACAAAAATTTTGTCCAAAAACCTAAAGTAGCACTTAATGTGTTTACTATGTACACTGTTGAATATGTATCTTTCTTCCCATTCCAACATCACAAGATTGGCGTAGATGGGGGCACAAGCAGCCCCCATAGCTACTCCACTCAACTGTTGGAAATATTCCCCTTGGAAGCCTATATAGTTGTTGTCTAGAACTACTTCCATTAATTCCAAAATCAACAGTTTCTGGTCCAAGGGTACATCTAGATGTTTATGAATACTGTCTTCAAAAAATTCAAAACCTCCTGACCGTGGGATACAGGTGAACAGATCCTTTACATCTATGGTTAAGAAAATACAATTTTCAGACCATAGGTCATTGTTAATTTTACCAAGAAAGTCCCATGAATCTTTAAGAATAAGATTCATTTTTGTAACTATATTCTTAGTAGTTCTATCTATATAGACCGCCAAGGGGTGTGTTTTAGAAATTCTTGCTGAGACAATAGGTCTGAATGGTGGTTCAACAATGGATTTATGGACTTTAGGTACTCCAAAAAACTGTGGAATAATTGGATTAGGTTGTCTCAAAAAATTATAAATGGTCTTTTCCACTATGTTCTCTAACAAATATTCATACAGGAGGGAATCAATCCTCCTGTAGGCTATTTGTATCTCATTGTATGACACAGACGCGTATATATTAGTGTCCAACAAGATTTTGGTGAGGACGTTGTTGTATTCCTCGTTATTGAATAAAACAACTCCCCCTCCCTTGTCGGGCTTCATAATTCTAATGTCATTTTGTTCTTTAAACTCCAATAATAATTTTTCTTCACCTTTACTTAAGTTGCAGTATAGTCTATCCTTTCTATTTTTAGTATAGGCTTCGTAAATCCCATTCGTTACAATATTTTCAAAGGTAAATATAGCTGGATGTAGAGGGGGGTTGTAAGTACTACTCCTGGCCAACTCTCTGTTGAATGTGGAACTTTCACTAACTGATTTTTTGTGTAATAATTTAAGATTTAGTTTCCTAAGATACATCTTGAGTTCTATCAAAATGTGGGCTAAGTCTCCATATTGAGATCTTACAAATTTAAAACCTTTGGAAAGTAAATTAAAATGTTCAAAACCCAGAACAATAGATGTGTAGTTAAAAATCTTAAAACCCCTATATTCAAAAATTATACCATTAACATCCGATGTTATAAAGTTTATCTGGCCTTCCTTCTCACATCCTTCCATCCATAATTGTTCCCATCTAAATTTACTGGGGGACCTTTGTCGGATGGGAGTCTGGCCTTGCTTGCTAGGTGTTCTGATCTTCTGGGGCCTAAAAAAGGTTCATTATTTTCAGAAAAAGAATCAAGTTCATCCATACCTCTATTAACATTACCCATACCGTGTTCATTTCTACCTTGGGAATTAATCCTAGGTGAAATAATAGGTTCAATTGTATCATAATGTTTATATTGAATCTGTGTTTTGTTCTGGTCTTTAAAGTTATTGTTAAAAGGCCCTGGGTACATTTTACCCTTTGTATATTGTTCCTTGTCCCTTAAGAACTTCTTTCGTTTCCTAATGAACACCTTATTCATCCTAGTAACTGTTCTATCTAAGACCCTATTGTAAAGATATTTATATTCATCAAATAATAGATCTCTAGAAATATCTTCATTAAGTTTGTTTAAATCTGTTAATAAACTGTTCAACAGTGTCTCGTTGTACTTAATCAGTTTCATGATCAAACCTAGACCACATTCATCAAAAAAATCGTGAAAGTCTTTTAAAACAACTTCCGAGTAAATTATACCAAAAGGGTATTTAAAAAATCTGAGTCCCTGAGGGACTATCTTATGACTAACACAACTATGTAGATAACGGTTGTCAATTTGCAAACATTTATATTTGAACAACTTTTTTTCAAAAGAAAAAATCATGTCCTTTAACATAGGGAAATCAGTTCCGTTTACATTATATTCATTCGTACTGCGTTCTGGATGCTTTACAGTGGATGACATATTAAAGTCAAATTTTCTGTCCAAAATATCCTTAAAACAAAAGTTCTGTGCATTGCCTGATGGTAAATTAGACAAGTTTCCCAAAGCGTTGGGAATAATAGTTGGCCCTTTAGAACAAGAATGGGCTTGTAGAAAGGGCTTTGTTGTTCAGCTGCTGCAAAATCCGCTCCTTTTGCCTCACACTAATAAGCTGGACTTCTCCTTGACTGTGTGGGGATAGTAAGACCCCTTTGTTTCCATTACCTCGTACACTGTCCATGGCGTTCGCCTTAGTTCCACCATAGCTCTCAACCCACGAGTGTGGAGATGATGTCGAAAATGTCGTCGAAGACCAGTCAGGCTGATTTTGTGGTACTTGGGCTCCCTCTACTGATTCAGGTTGACTGAGCAAGTCAATGAGCCTAGTGAGATCACCCCTTAAGGTGGCTAGTTCTTCTAGTACCTTAACCACTTCTTGTTGCGTTCTAATAAAACTACTCGGACTGAGTAGAATATCTTGACCTATAATTGTGGAATCACTGGATGTTCCTTCCATAATAGTGGTACCAAAAATCGAAAAAAATACCTAAGCCTCCCACAGGCAACAAAGGGAACCAAATTAGGCACAAAACCACACCAATATTCCTGAATCGACTGTATAAGACAAAAAGTGGTTCCAAGTCACCAAGGAAGATTAAATAGTTCTTTATTATTGTTCCAACAACAGATAGTACGCGCTTTCGTCTACCAAATAAGACTTCATCAGACAAAATTATACTGGTACCACTCCTATATTTATACTACCCATAATTATCTCAATCATTCAATAAAGTTAAAAATTTTTAAAAACATCTGAACGAACTTAATTAATCCATCACACCAATGTGTGCAATAACAATATTAATGAAGCTTAAAACACTATGTTACTTTGAAAAAGTTTTTTATACATAACAATAAATTATTGAAAGCTTAATAAAATTACTTTATACAAAAATTTTTTATATATATATGCATTTAAAAACTAGAACAGGAATGAAAATAAATTCATACTTTCCCTGCTTTGTCAACTAAAATAGCTTTAATACTAATATATTCATTCAAACCAGGGAAAATGTTAGCCTTCAGTCTCGGCTGCCATCTCACTTCCCTGTAAAGTAATGTGTTCTTCATATCACCCCCTCTAAAATTATTTTTGACCAAATCAATGATCCCAAATTTAAAGCCTTTGAATGAACTACAAACAATTGAGTGTTTGTAAAGGGCACTGGTTTCCTTTTTAACTCTAATGTCATTCATATGTTCGTAAATCCTATCCTTCAGTGCCCTTTCAGTTTTCCCTATGTAAAAAGACAAACATTGTGTGCAAATAGCTAAGTATACTAACATCTTTGTGTGACAGTTGCCCTTACAGAAATAAACTATACTTCCCAAACCGTTGTTTAATTTTATAAATTCTTTTTTATAAATGTGGGTACATTGTCCACAACTACCACAGGAATTAGTAGCTTTTTTAATGTTACCATAACTTCCGTCCCTCTCAAACAATCTTTTGAAAATAGTACCTATCTTATAAGTAAAATGAGGTCTATTACCTACTACATCATGTACTTCCTTGTTGGTCTTTAATATACAGTCGATTCAGGAATATTGGTGTGATGCTGATGATGTCTTAGGAGACAGGACTCTCCTCATGGCATCGAAAGCACCATGGCTCCGACAAGAAGGGGTAGACGGATCCGGAGGGACCGTCGGATCCTCCCGCATCGAAACCATGGGCTCCGAGCCCGAGGTAGGAGCAGAGCTCATCCGAGCCTAAGCTCCGAAAGGAAGAGTCGGCACAGACAAATTGGTCCGACTATCCTCCTCGGAACTGACAGGAGAGTGTCGGCTCCTAGCGTCCTCGGTCGGCACCGAGGACGTCCGAGTAGATGGAACCGATAACACCGGTGAGGGTCTCGGTTCTATAGGTTTGACAACTATCGGTTCGGGCTCCTTCAGCTCCGAGAGTCCAGTATGGCTCGGAGGAGTAGTCAAGTTTGGTTCAATGGTCTTCGGCTCTGAAGTGGTCGGGGCTGACAACAATTTAGCAAGTCCTGGTGCCCGTCGAAGCTTCTGCACTAGCCGATCCATATCCATATCAGACAGGCTGACCAAAGACTTCGAGGAATGCACCAAAGGTGATGACTGGAGCAGAGGAGATGAGGGAACCTCAGAGACCGGCTCAAAGACTAGGAGCTGGCTCCAAACCAAAGGGACACTCAGTTCTGAGGACTGTGGAACCGATGACCCTGTACCCTCTGATCTCTTTGCCTTCTTGGTTTGTTTAGAATCAGAAGATTTTGAAGATTTAGAAGAAGTGCTGGCACCTTCCTGGCTACCCAACACCTCAGAGAAAGTATGCTGCAGCAACCCCCCTATGAGTTTTCTCCTTCTCTCTAAGTGAACCCTAGATGAAAAAGAGCGTCAAATACTGCAGGAGTCTTGGAGGTGTTTAGCCCCCAGACAGTAAACACAGACAGACATTTTCTGTCCACAATCTGGACATTTCTTAAACCCTGATTTGGGGTGAGACTTTTCTCTCTCATCTGACATATTATAAAGAGACACACCACAAAATTAACCTGTAAAGGTTAAATACAGGGCTAACTAAGCCCACACTAAACAATATACTAATAATAAGTAAAAATTGTAGAACTAAATAAGGCTAAGAAAGGGCCCAACACTAAGAAAAACTAATCAACACAGGGCACTATCTCTACAATCTACTTTAAACTATTATTATTTTTAACAAGAAACACACACACTAAATAAGAATATCTCTCAAAAAGAGTAGAAAAACGTTTTATAAAACTTACGATTTATCAAAAATGGTCGAAGCTAACTGGATCACCGAGATCTCTCTTGCCGCGGCAAACTAGATCTGAGGTAATTCCAGCAGTGCATTGTGGGATAAGGGGCTGGGTCTCGAGCTACTGGCAAACCTTGAGCTTTGCCATCGGCCGTGTCAGAGCAGAGGATCGGCTCCGAACCATCAGTGAGAATAAACCGCGAGATTTAACAACTTCACATTCTTTGTTCCACAAAAAAACACTTAAAACAAAGTGGGGGGCTTCACCTTACCACACCCCCCTGACGTGGGGGGCTGTGCCCCCCCACACACCCTACTTATATATACCAACTCCGAGATCGCACTACAGTGATGAAAACAGCAAAGTATCAGACGCAGCCAAGCAATTTCTTTCCCAGGAAAAGAATTTGCTTATATGCCGCTTCGTCATTTTGCTTTTTCGTCTTTTCAAGTTCGACCAAGACGCATTCTAAAGAATGCATCTTCGGTCATCTAATAGGAACCCTGCAAAAGCATATGTATTATTGTGTTATACATTCCATCCAGCAACAACATGCCTATCTTACAGTAAAATACTTGCATAGGCTTACATTTTTATCAAATAATTACTTTAGTTTTAATAATGTTATATATCATCAGTTACAAGGTACTGCCATGGAGGCATCTTTTGCCCTCATGTACGCTAACCAGTTTATGGTTAAATTTGAACTGGACTATATTTATAGGAACATATTTTTCCAGAAACACATTTTCTTTTTTATAGATACATAGATGACTTGGTTTTTGTTTGTGAGGATGGTATGAGCAAGGTCCAGGATTTTGTGAGATAGCAGCAACAATACATATGGTTTGGAATTTGACGGCGTACAGTATGGTAAGGAGATTAGTTTTTTAGACCTCCATTTAACTGGCTCTGAGAATGGGTTTATTCGAACTTCCATACATCGGAAATTTACAGATGGGAGCCAGTACCTACATGGCACTAGTTGCCACCACCCCCCCATACAATTAAGTCCCTTCTGTATGGGGAGTTAGGTTACACAGAATCTGTAACAATGAAATAGATTTATATAAGGCAGTTTGTGAAACATGGCTCATGTTTCTGTGTAGGGGGTATGATAGAGAAGAGTTGTTGGATCATGCTTAGAGCAACATCAGGTATATAATAGGAGGGAAGAAATCTTTGAGACTGATAGTGTAGATAAAATGTTTTTTGTTGCAACTTATAATATCTTGAGTGAAAAGATATGTAAATTGGTTAAATATTATTGGACCTTTTTAAAGAAAGATAAGTTAAATAAAATAATTTGTAGTAAGGCATTAATCTCATACAGAAGGGGGTAGAATCTAAAATACAAATTGGTGAAGGCTTATTTTGTGTTACCTGATGAAAATATTATGTTCCCTTTGAGATGTGTTGGTACAACACCCTGCAACAATTGCATAAGTGTGTTGTTCATAATTTTGGTAAAATTAATGGTAAGAAATTTGAACCTAATAATACATTTTCCTGTGACACTGATGGTATTATATACTGTCTTAGATGTCGTTGCAACCTGTTTTATATTGGACAGAGCAAACGAAAATGTAAAGGCAGGTTGCAGGAGCACATTAGGGATATCAAAAAACAGAAAATAGAAAGTTCTATAGCTATGCATTTTATGGAAAAACATAAGTGATTTTTCCTTATTACAGGCTACAGTTTTAGAAAAAGTGTTTGCTAGACCTGGGGATGTTGCATTGTTAAAAACTGTATTATTATACAAAGAAGCAGTGTTTATTTTAAAATACAATACTCTTTTACCGGGGGGGGGGGGGGGTTGAATCATGAAATGAATTGGAAATATCTGCTTTAGGCAGCTATTTTGATTAATTTTAATTGTATTATTGATTATGTAAGGTGTGTATATGTGTGTGTGTGTGTGTGTGTGTGTGTGTGTGTGTGTGTGTGTGTGTGTGTGTGTGTGTGTGTGTGTGTGTGTGTGTGTGTATATATATATATATGGGAAATATGGACAAGAAATGACACTTCTTGAAGGCTATTTTGGCCGAGACGCTGAAACATTTTTGGTTCTGTACCCTGTAGTTTTTTCTTCATTTTTGTGGTTTGGTAGTTGTGGAATATTCACAAACTAGCCTCTTTCTACAACAAAAACTGCAAAATTCATAAGAAAAATGCTAACTATTCTTCTCACCACTGCTCTTCACTACACCTACTAAACTGGCTGAAAATACCACATCACCCAACACTGATTCAGCTAACCACTGCACATAAGTTCATTTTATAAACCTACCAATTGTCCTTCCTTATCCTCTCTACTCAAACAATATCATCCAAATAGACCTCTCACATCCCATAACCAACCTTTCCTAAATGTAGGGAGACCTACCCACTCAGCTGGACAAATGTACTACTCCTTCACTGTAGCTAAACTATGGAATAGTCTCCCATCTTCATTTAGGACTATAAGCAGTACCCTCTTTTTAAGAAGTCACTGAAACAACATCTTGCACCATTATGGCAATGCAACTGCACCGAGGCTGTAGTTCCTAAAACCTGACCCCCCCCCCCTTCTCCACCTGCCTCCTACCTTCCCTGTCTCATTTCTATCTTGCTCTATATATCCCAACGGGTTCACTACATATGACCGAAGCCCATTTGACTGAGACCAAATGACCGAAAGTTCATTTGACCGAAAACCCATATGACCGAAAACTCATTTGACCGAAAAACAGCACAGGCAGTTATTTGCCCTGTTTCCCACTGTAGTGCGACCCTGGAGTGAGAATATAAAGTTAGGGGGGATGGGGGGCATAGCCCCCCACATTTTACATCCAGTTTTTACTGATGTATGTTTTAATGCATTTTTAATGTATACACATGTATACAACAGTGCATAAGCTGTAATTATGTGGGGGGGCTATGCCCCCAACACCCCCCAATGTGGGGGGCTGTGCCCCTCACACACCCCCCCGACAATATATTCTAACTCCAGGAACAGTGGGAAACAGGGCATATACCTGCCAGTGCTGTTTTTTGGTCAAATGAGTTTTTGGTCATATGGGTTTTCGATCAAATGGACTTTCGTTCATTTGGTCTCAGTCAAATGGGCTTCAGTCATATAAAGTTTCGGTCACATGTAGTGACCCATCCCAACATATGTACGTTATCAGTCATATAAAGTTTCGGTCACATGTAGTGACCCATCCCAACATATGTACGTTATCAGTCATATAAAGTTTCGGTCACATGTAGTGACCCATCCCAACATATGTACGTTATCAGTCATATAAAGTTTCGGTCACATGCAGTGACCCATCCCAACATATGTACGTTATCAGTCATATAAAGTTTCGATCACATGTAGTGACCCATCCCAACATATGTACGTTATCAGTCATATAAAGTTTCGGTCGCATGTAGTGACCCATCCCAACATATGTACGTTATCAGTCATATAAAGTTTCGGTCGCATGTAGTGACCCATCCCAACATATGTACATCATCAGTCATATAAAGTTTCGGTCACATGTAGTGACCCATCCCAACATATGTACGTTATCAGTCATATAAAGTTTCGGTCACATGTAGTGACCCATCCCAACATATGTACGTTATCAGTCATATAAAGTTTCGGTCACATGTAGTGACCCATCCCAACATATGTACGTTATCAGTCATATAAAGTTTCGGTCACATGTAGTGACCCATCCCAACATATATGCGTTATCAGTCATATAAAGTTTCGGTCACATGTAGTGACCCATCCCAACATATGTACGTTATCAGTCATATAAAGTTTCGGTCACATGTAGTGACCCATCCCAACATATGTACGTTATCAGTCATATAAAGTTTCGGTCACATGTAGTGACCTATCCCAACATATGTACGTTATCAGCCCTGATTGATTCTCTTCTTCATTCTCTCACAGAATACTAATACTTATTGTTTAAATACTCTTATGAATTGACCGCTTTAAAATATACTTTCTTTAGCTTGTACTGCTTTTTTTTTAGTGAACTACTGCATGTTTCATGTACTGCACAGTAGTTTGTGTTGCTTTTGTATAGATCCACAATTGGTTCTCAGAAGGTATTACCTTCTGGTTCTCCACATAGTACTATGTACTATGCTGTACACGTATGTGGTCGGACAGAGTACTACTGTATATTGATTAGATTGTACTATCTTTTAGTTCTCCACTGTATAATGCTGTATTGAATTTGTACTATGCTTCACATTTTTATGTTTATTTTTGTCACATTGTATACGATATATGGGGTCTATATTACTTCTGCGACAGCTTAGGTTGTTGAATGCTTAATGATCGACGCCTAAGCGAAGTTTCAAAATCGCGAATGGCCATATAAGTGAATTACTTCCTCGGGAACTAATCTGCTAGGTCGTCCAGAAATAAAATTAACTTTTCAAACTAAATATAGTGGGGGGCTTCACCCCCCCCAACATGGGAGGTTGTGCCCCTCCACACCCCCCCTAACTAAATATACCAACTCCGAGATCGCTCTACATTGGGGAAAGGGCAAATCTCCGATAATGGCCAAGCAAATTCTTTCCCGAGGAAAGAATTCGTTCATATGGCCATTTGCGATTTTGATACATCAATGCTTAGGTGTAAATCACTGAGCATTCGACAACCTAAGATGTCGAAGAAATAATATAGACCCTATATATGTACTGCGTTTGTGTACATACTTTGTTTGTGGAGCTTTTCTCCCCAGGCCTCCATAGAAAATGGGTTCTATTATGGTAAACAAATGTAAACACATAATAAATAAAATAAATAAATAGATGCCTTTGCCTGTATTTCTCTTCGAATATCTTCGGGGCTGCCTTCTTTCTATTGATTAATTTGGCTTTCCTCTTTGCATAACTATTACACCATATCAAATTTCTCTTTCTCTCCCATGTCTATATTTCTTTTTTATACTTTTCAAAAATCTCTAGGCTTTTTGTTTATATTTTCACACTTCCTCAGAGGCTTCTTTTTCCAAACAGATCAAAGTTTCTTGGTCCATATACTGTTTTTCACAAATATGTTGTATTAATGAACACACATTTTTATTAGAGGATTCTAAAGTTTTTCTTATGGAAGAATTTTTCTTTCCTCTAATTTCTCTCTCAATCTTTTTGTATAATTTGTGTCTGGAAATTCTGTGCTTTTTGCGTAATAGTAACAATACATAATTTCTTTCTTATCCTCAATAGTCCACTCTGTTGTCTTTATGCCTCTTCTTTGGCCTATCAGTTTTTGTGATTTTTGTAATAGCTGTAATACCTAAAGTGGGTAAAGATCCATCAAATCCAACTTCATATAGGCCCAGTACTAAACTATGATTATAAAGAGTTAATGTCTATAATAGCTAAAAGAAAGGCAAAAGTAATGCCAAAATTGATAGATATGGATCAGTGTGATTTTGTAGAGGGGAGACAAACATCTGACAACATTAAAAGAACACTGATGATCCAGAAGGAAGCAGAATGTAAGAAAATACCACCGCTGTTAGGGGGGCTTGATGCAGAGAAAGCATTTGATAGAACAAGCTGGGACTTTATGAGCAGGGCAAGGGAAGCATTTGCATTTCCTGAAAAAAATATAAGGTTGATTAGGAGGATATATAAGGGATCATAGGCAAACAATAAAGTGGGTGGGGTGCCCCTCTGATAATTTCTGCTTGAGTAGAGGAGCCAGGCAGGGGTGTCCTCTTCTTTGTTATTTACATTACATTTAGAACCACTGGCAAAGACAAAGAAAATAAGGGACTCAGATATTCAAGGGTATAATTACTATTTGCAAATTAGAAAGAGACACTGCAGTGCTGTGGAACATTTTGAGACAGTGTCAGATCTTTTTGGGATACAAAATTAATGAAGCTAAAACAAAGACAGCAGTAAATTATGCACCCACATATGAAATGGTTCAGAATATCCATACTTATGAGGACATGCTAAAACAAAGTATTTAGGAGTAGTGATTAAAAATGATTCTGGTGCAACAGCTAAGGATACGTGGGAAGAGACTAAACAAAAGATAATACAAAAACTGAGAAAATGTAAGCTTTGTTATACGGATATGGATAGTAAGACACAAGCAATCAAAATGTTTTTAGCCCCATTAGTCTTATACACAGGTCAGGGATATTTTTATCAACTAGAGGAGAAGTTGTGGATAGCAATTAATAAAGAGCTAAAGTCTGGGAGGGGAAGATGGCAAGAGTCAAGTGGGATAAGATGATTTTTCCAGAAGAACAGGACATACTGGGATTATCCGATTTGAAGGGGTATTTCAGAGCTACACAGTTAAGGCTCCTATACATAGCACAAGCAGAAAACTATAATTCAAAGTGGAAAGGGATGATGATGAAACAAAGGGGAAGCTCAAGAAACAAGGAGAGACTGGGATTTTGGATGCAGGCCTTTAAGGAAAATAACAATAAAAATAAAGAATATTATACCCATAAAGTAGCAGAAGGTATCCTAAGAACTAAGCCAACATGGGAATGGAGAAAGGAGATTCTGCTGACGGTAATGACTGTAATTAGGGATATAGACAATAGGCAAGAAGGGGCTGGAATTTATTAGAGAAAACTGGCAAAGGAACCAAGGTATTGGGAACAAATAACTAGAGAGGGAAAGATGATAGAATGAGATGACACCAAGAATTTATTTGGACTGCAGGTTAGAGATTGCCGTCCCTATCAAGGATTGATTATCAGAGCATAGGCAAAGAGAAAGAAATAGGGGGGTTCTAAACGAAAGACCAGCACTGGTAGAGTTTTTAGTAGAATCTAGAACAGAAGCTGCCATTAAAAAAGGAATAATTAGTACAGCATATAAAATATTGCATGATAACTATAAGAATCAATCAGAGGAGGTTAGAAATGATTGGGAGGAGAGATTGGATAAGCAATTCACAAAGAAACAATGGAAGGATATATGTGTGTCTCCCAAATATGCAACAGAATCTAGATGATTTAGGATCTTTGCTTGGAAGTGTTTACATAGCTATTTTCATACCCCAAGAAGACTCCAGAGAAGTATTCCTTAGGTAGACAGCAAATGCTGGAGGTGTGATGAGGTAGAGGTAAATTGGAACATATTTTCTTGGAGTGTGGTGAGTTGGCAGACTTTAAGGATTCTTTGTGGGATGCAATGTCAGAGATGCTGGGTGGGCAGTTTGGTGTAACAAGGGAGATGATTTTTCTGAGCTATGATACAGAAACACAACTGCCTAGACATGGTAAGGCTTTGCTGTGTCCAACAATGGTGGCTGCCAAAACAGCAATTACTAGAAAACTGAAATCAAAATGTAAACCAACTATATTAGAAGCAGACAATATAGTAACAGAGAAAAAACAACTGAAACAGATATTCAGAAAAGAGTAGGAGCAAACTACACAGGAAAAATGGGAATTTTGGGAACAATATATATATATATATATATATATATATATATATATATATATATATATATATATATATATATACAGGGAGGATTGAGGTTTAAAAGAAGGCAGGATTTAAATGAGCTATGTAATGTTTGAATGAAAACAAACTGGATAGATTATAAGTGATGTATAATGTTTGCAAATGAAAGTGTGTCAGTATGGTCTGTGATGTAAAATGCTTGCAAACAGGATTGTGTTGGTGAGGTTTGTTTTCATTTACATAGATTTATGATTGCCTGTGTCATAAGTGATGGTTTAATAAAGATGTTTCTTGTTAAAAAGGGGGGGCTGGAACTGAATACTTTATGTTATGTTGCTTACGTTACATGATACATAGCAATATATGTGAAGTATAATGTTTGTAAATGCAAACTTATTAATACAGCTTCATTACTTTTATATAAAGCTAAACTTGCCTATGACACAAGTGATAATTAGGTGCTTAAAAAAGAAAATGGCAAAAGGACCAGAAGAAGCCCTTGCTGGCCTCACAGTAGTTGAAGCTCCAGGTGCTGCCATGCTCCAACACTGCCTGGGCTCTTTCCGTGATGGAGGACTCAGACTCAAGCTATCCAGCACCAAAGTGCTGAGGGAAACTGAAGGCTCAGAAAACCTCAGAATCAAAACCAGCCCCCCTGGATCTGACACCAAAGCTTTGGCTCTGAGACTCATCCTGCTTTACAGGGATAGGTGCTGAATGAGTCAGGGATGCAGTCATTGAAGACCTAGTTGTCTTCGGCTCTGATACATTGATTCTCAGAATTTTCAGAACCGAGGCTTCTGAAATTGCTGGACAGATCAGAAAAGGAAACACAACTGGAAGAGATACAGGCTGGAGGCTCACAGATCCAATGGGAGACGGTTTCGGTTATACCCCCCCATCTGAGCCCTGAGGAACTTCCATATCAGCCTATCCACATCTGCTTCAGAAACAAGGGGATGAGACATTCTCTTCGGAGTGTATTGTAAAAAGGGTGATCAAAGTCATGGCGAAATAGGCTTTGGCGAATAATGAGGGCTGCGAGATCAAGGAGATTTGAGTGACCCTGACATCAGATCCAAACATGTTGGAGCCAATCTTTTAGGTAACTTAGCTGATGGCTCCGAGGCTGAAGCAGATCTCAGAGATCAGTCAGGAGAGCGTTTCCCATGCACTCTGGACTCTGAAGAGGATTTTTGTTTCTTAATGTTGGGGTTAAGCCCCTGAAACATAAGCAGAAGTTTAAGAAGTAGATGCAGGCAGCAACTCTTTTAACACTAGTTTGTTGCAACACTCCTTGAAAGCCTGAGACTTGAAACCTGCACAAATCTGGCAGAAAGTTTTAAGGTGGGCCACTCCTAAGCAATATACACACGCACAGTGGGCAAAAGAACTGGGTATCTTACGCCCACAGGAAGTGCACTTCTTAAAACCTGTTGGCTTTTCAGTCATAAAAAAAAGGTAGAAAAAAATACTAAGATTTTTTTTTTTTTTTTTTTGAAAAATAGAATTATGAAGAAAAATACCAGCAATGGTATATAAGAACTACCCTTTGTATGGGTAGAAAATTTTATCAAAAGGAGAGGAAGTTTTTTCAATAATGGTAAAAAAAAGTACCCGATAAAAAATGGGTAGGGAAAAAGACTGAAAACCTAACACAGAGAAAAACCCAACAATAGAAAGGGGAGGAAGGATGAAAAATAGAGAAGAAATTTTAAGAAATATAACATTTTACTACTTTAACTCACAGAAAAACTCAAAAACAACACCAGAAAGCTTGTGAGAGTGTGATCCAGGTCTGAAGTGTATAAGTGGCAAATGAGATCCAAGGTATTTCAGGGCTCTGAGGCATTATGAGTAAAGGGAGGAGCTTGAGAGTGGAATTCGAAAGTCTAAATAAATATGTCTGAGCCAGATCTGAGAACCATTCATTAAGGAATGAATGAAAATGACATCAGATATATTTTTAATTCCTATAACATCTCCATCTGATCTTTTGATAGAATGCCTACTACAGTAAAAATATTTATACCCTGAAAGACCTGTTTCCAGTCATTGTTCTTTAACCATGTTTCACAAATAACTGTGGGACTGTAGCAAATTTTCCAATTAGAAACTTTATTATTAATGCTTGTAGCCTTAATAACTATAACAGATGCAGCAAATGTTGCTATATGTGAACTGTTAAATTTTCAACCTGGCAAACATCCTGCCTTGTGCTTGTCAAATACTGCAAAATATCTGCTGCAAAAATTATCTTACCTGATCTTGAGAAATGCACACCATCAGATGCTCTACACATTTCCATTTTTTAAAACGGGACATTTTTTTTTCATATAGGTAATATACAGGTATTTACCCAAAACATCTTTTCAATTATGGTGACTTGACTCTCCTTTCTACACGTGATTTGAGAAAAATACATTCTAACACCTGTACAAGCTATGCTAAGAGGGCTGAAAGTTCCCTACAGTCAGTAAGACAGTCCTTGGGGATGAGGTAAGTTCCATCAACAAGAATAGAAAACAGATCCATACTTCCTTACATTACAGCATTCTAAGGCTTGTCTCACATCCTCTATTTTTGCACCTGGCAAGCATAACACTATTCGATGTTCATTATCTTCTCTGCAAATGTAAGTATCAGTTCCTCTAATAACCAAATCTCCAATTACAAGAATATCTTTTCTGAACAGATTTGAAGAATATTCAATTTATAATTCAGCAATATCTACTCTATCAATTGTTGCAAAGGAACAAACTTCATCACCATTAGTCCTATTAATTCCACTGTTTTCATTGTGTATTACATTACCAAGCATACAAATTTCATCCAGCTGGCTTTATACATTGACAGCTTGGGCCATGTTGTCAATGTCTGTCTTTTTCATGTGTTTTCTTACAATAATGTTCGTCAGTCCTTACACATTCAGTTTTGATTTCTTCCTTTTCACCTGCTCTTTGCATCTTTTTTTCTACATTCTTTTTTGAAAAGTGTTGTCTTTTTCTGCAAACTGAAGGTTTTCTGATAGAAAAATGTTATCATTCTCTGTAACATGTATGTTACATAACAAAGCAGTATCCTTTTTAATATGCATTCTCTTTACTTTACAAACTTTTATCAGTTTGTTTTCTTCCTAATTTGCCAAAAACTTCTTCCTTCCTTTCTACAGTTTTTATTTCCTTGGAAATGTTCGGACTCTTCTGAATACTCGTATCCAGAATTCCAATGTCGTTAAGGGCATTGTTTGGTTTCATAGGGTTGAATGGTCTTTACAGACAATAGAAATGTGTTCTCTTTGCTCATTGCCTAACATCATTTGTCATCATTGCAGTCATTAATATATTTAACAATTCTCCAAGCCATGCCAATTGCACGAGTGCAATCATCATCAGTAAGTCTAGATTTACTACTAAAATGGTAAGCAAGTCATCCAACTTTTGACACGAGGAACACACATCACCAGTGTTATCAGGCATTAACTTTAAATATACATCGCATTTACTACACTTTACAAGATATTTGTGCTTTAGGAAATCAGTAACAGCATACTTATTTAAGGAATCCATATACACCTGCAAATGAATTAAATAAAATATAAAAGAAAATCTCAAAATCAGTTACCACAGAATACAAAGAGAACTTAAATCCACTTCTATGAGAAAAATCACTCAGACAATATACAACTAAATACTAAATTAAGTACGTTGATAAAATGGATTGTACAACCTCAAAGTCACACAAAAGATGGAATTCCTTTACATCGTGCAGTAGCTTCTGCTCATAATCGCTCACAGTCATTCTTTTTAACAGTAAAGATCAAAAAATAACAAACCATGACAGGATTATTTAGATAAAATCTGGATTGTCCTCTGTGCAGTCTGTGTGAATTTATAGTTGACTAAGTCCCTTAGGATGACTAGATTTTACCTGTACAAAACATTTCCCTTTCCAACAACAAACAGTAAAAATTAAAGGCAAAACAGCAAAATATGAATCAAAGAAAATCTTTTTGTCTACAAGTTATCCCTTCCTTCCTACAAACAGTGAAAAACAGTGGTAATAAATAAAATATAAATTCAAATAAAACTTCTCTTATCAGGCAACCCCACAGTCTACAAACCACGTCAGGATTGTTTAGTTAAGCGCTGGCCTGTGGCCCAAAGTGATAATTCAATAAGGGTGTTTAAACAAATGTTACAATTGCTTGATTTGCATTCTGTAAGTCCCTGGCCTATCAGAAAGCTTCTTCTTTAACAATAGATTCAGCTACATATTAAAGGATGTTGTCTCCGCATGACTCTTAACAAAGCAGTGTACACAAATAAACATCCATCAGACAATGATGCACATCACGCAGCATGACTCTTAAAGCAGTGTACACAAATAAACATCCATCAGACAATGATGCACATCACACAGCATGACTCTTAACAAAGCAGTGTACACAAATAAACATCCATCAGACAATGATGCACATCACACAGCACGACTCGTAACAAAGCAGTGTACACAAATAAACATCCATCAGACAATGATGCACATCACACAGCATGACTCGTAACAAAGCAGTGTACAGAAATAAACATCCATCAGACAATGATGCACATCACACAGCATGACTCTTAAAGCAGTGAACAGAAATAAACATCCATCAGACAATGATGCACATCACACAGCATGACTCTTAACAAAGCAGTGTACACAAATAAACATCCATCAGACAATGATGCACATCACACAGCATGACTCTTAACAAAGCAGTGTACACAAATAAACATCCATCAGACAATGATGCACATCACACAGCATGACTCTTAGCAAAGCAGTGTACAGAAATAAACATCCATCAGACAATGATGCACATCACACAGCATGACTCTTAAAGCAGTGAACAGAAATAAACATCCATCAGACAATGATGCACATCACACAGCATGACTCTTAGCAAAGCAGTGTACAGAAATAAACATCCATCAGATAATGATGCACATCACACAGCATGACTCGTAACAAAGCAGTGTACACAAATAAACATCCATCAGACAATGATGCACATCACACAGCATGACTCTTAACAAAGCAGTGTACACAAACATCCATCAGACAATGATGCACATCACACAGCATGACTCTTAAAGCAGTGTACACAAATAAACATCCATCAGACAATGATGCACATCACACAGCATGACTCTTAACAAAGCAGTGTACACAAACATCCATCAGACAATGATGCACATCACACAGCATGACTCTTAACAAAGCAGTGTACAGAAATAAACATCCATCAGACAATGATGCACATCACATACTAAGAGTCTGCTTGTCAATATCGAAAAATTACTAACATTACTAGCTGACTCAGCCACCCTGGGAAACAATGAATGAGTCTCCCTGCAGGTACAGGCATTATATTTCATATGCTCACCAGTCTGTGGACACTTAGTTCTATGCCCAAATAAACTGGGTTAATAGCTTGTCTGGTACTGACTGAACCATGTTCTTGCCTTTTCTTTTTTCACCCTTGGAACAGTTTTATTAATTATTTAGTTCTACAGTGGTTGGAATGGCCTCTGTAGCCTGTAACAGCTAGCCTACAACCACACATTATTTCACCATATTCAACAGCTTTTCTGCCATGCTCCGATTACTCTGGCTTACCAAAATTCAAAAGGTAGAGGACAGGCTTCTTAGAAATTGCTCCATTACAATGAGTTCTACAATGTGACATGCTAGGTTCTCCTCCAGTATCAGTCACTTCCAAACCAGGTGGGTCAAGGCAAACATCTTGAAGCATGCTGATTTGTTGGAAGTTAAGAGTCTGAGCATTGAAGTTTTACACCTAAACTGCAACAGTGATAGCAAATTGTTCTGTATTTCTGCTTCCCGTTTCTGACACTCAATGGCTTGCATAGATTCCAGCCAGTCTAACTGGTACTGTAGGCTTCTCTCAGTTGAAGTGCTAGGAGTCTACCCACTTAGCAGATGGAGGAAGAGGCTATTATGCATGAGGTTAGGGGCTTTTATCACCTAAGCACCAGGTTAGGGTACTCTTGGGATGGTTCCCTGCCCTTCACTGAGAACACAAACTCCTTCTTACGTGGAATGGGGAGTCTACTGATCTTGAGTAGTAGTGTTTTTTTTCTTTTTTAACACAGCAAAGGTGCCCTTCATGATAACCTACTTGGGCTTGCAAAACTTAATTACTTTCTTAGAGAGATCTGTTTTTGTTGAACACAATTAGTCTCTTCTTATACTATGGTACTCTACTGCAAGGCTTCAGTGCTCTGAAACAAAAATGTATGCACTTGCCATAATGCTGGATCTTTATTATCCCTAGTCCATCCTCTTTGAATGCTGGAATCAATCACAATCAAGTGGATCCAATTCAGAATCTGATCTTCTCACAAAGTGGTCGAACTTCCTCCCTACTCCCATCATATAAAGTACCTCTGAGTTTCCTGCCTAAACTTTAGAGAATGAACCAAGGGGATTCATAATGTGAGTGCAGAAAATGGACAGGATTCAAAGTAGGTTAGGTCCACTAAGTCCGTCTGGACAGGAGAAATGTGACAATTTGGAAGGGGGTTGTCAAAGTGGGTGACCAAGGGATAATAAAGCTCAAGTATTATGTAAATGTATAACTTTTGTATCTTATCCTGTTCATCCAATTTGAATGTTGAAACAGATTCCTAAGCGACCTGTTTCCTGGTTAAAATCACAGCAGGATACCCTTGAATCCTCAAGGGTATCCTGCTGTGATTTTAACCAGGAAAGCAGGCAGCCCCAAAGGAGGACCTAGATCTTGAAATATCCATTTTATAATGTTTAGAGAATGTCTGCAACCAAGTTGTTTCTGAACAAACATCATGAACTGAAGAATTTCTGAAAAGGAACGCAATGAAATTAGCCTTCAGTTTTGTTGGTATGGTTTTGTTTTGGAGCAATAAATGAAGGTTATGCAGTCTGAAAGCCATCTGGACAAGATTTTGGAGAGACAGAACCCCAGTCTTGGGGGTATATAAGAAACAAAATGATGACCGTCTTTCCTGATGGCTTTTATTTAATACTAGTACAAATGTAATTGCCTGTGAACATCCAAAGTATGAAGCAACTATTTGCCTTTGTAGAACAGCTGGAAAAGATCAGGAAGGTGAACTAGTTAAGCATGAGCTAAGATATGTTTTGCATTGCCAACTACAGTGCATCTTCAAAGAAAACTGTTTATACTTTATATTTTCTATGGATACCTCAATGTTTTATATGTCTCTTTTTGGTGTATTTTATATGTTATATCTACATATAATTAACCTTACCTGGGCTATGCCTCCAAATAGTTACAAACAATCTCTGTACAATTCCAGTAAACAAATACAAAGCAAATAAAATAAATAACTCCAAGGCAACTTTCAGTATGGCATTCCACCAAGGGAGCGTATCTTTATTCACAATAACTTAAGACAGCTGTTTGTTTCAGTTTAGCAGTAAAATAGAAGTTATGTTCTTACCACAACGTTCCATGTTAGTTGTCTTCTTCTCGCCTTCTTCTTGCTGGATGGGTTCGGAGCCGACCTCGGCTCCGACTCGGCCACTCTAAAAGCTCGAGAGTTGGTTCCACTGGCTCGAGGCTCCCCTTATATCCCACAATGCTAGGCAAGAGTTACCTCAGATCTCGTTTGTAAGCTAACCCAGCTTATGTCAATAACAGTATAACTGTAAAACAGAATCCACCTCTAACAGCAGGAAGAAACAGGGTGACCTATATCCTGAAACAAGAAATATGCATAATAGCATATGACTAAGAAAGAGGTGGTAGAAAGAGAGGTCACGATCACAACTCCTCTAGGTCTGTCCAGGCCAGGGGAAGGAGGGTGGGGCCTTAAGAAGAAGGCGAGAAGAAGACAACTAACATGGAACGTTATGGTAAGAACATAACTTCTATATGTTAAGTTGTCTATCTCGCCTTCATTCTTGCTGGATGGGACCGTCCCTAGCACCTTGTCCCGGGTGGCCTAACGGAACAGACTCCTGAGAACAGTGGAACCAAAATTAGCTCTATGCCTAGAAGCTAAATCCAACTTATAATGGGAAATAAAAGTGTGAGGAGTAGCCCAAGTAGCCGCTGCACAAATGGTGTCAATAGGCAGTCTGTCTTGGAAGGCTAGAGAAGTAGCCAAAGCTCTGGTGGAATGGGCTTTAGGTTTATTAGGCAGTTTTTGGTGTCTAATCTCATAAACAAGGGTAATCAGAGATGTTAGCCATCTGGATAAAGATACCTTTGAAACTGGAAGTCCCTTTCTGCTTTCCGCATAGGAGACAAACAGCTGATCAGATTTTCTGAATTGTTTCGTCCTGTCCAAGTAGTACCTTAATTGACGATGAACATCCAGGCAGTGTAATTTTTGTTCAGACCTATTTGAATACTCTGGGAAAAAGACAGGGAGGTCAATGCTTTGGTTCAGATTTGATGTTGAAACCACCTTAGGCAAAAAGGACGGGTTAGTTCGTAAGGAAACTCTGTCCTTATGGAACAAAAGATAAGGAGAACGACAACTGAGTGCTTGAAGTTCTGAAATTCTTCTGGCTGATGTGATAGCCACCAGAAAGAGAGTTTTCCATGATAATAATTTCAAGGAACATGAAGCTGCAGGTTCGAAAGGGGAAAGAATCAATGAAGCAAGAACTAAATTTAGGTCCCAAGGAGAAGGAGGATTTCTTATAGGAGGTCTGAGAAGAAAAACTCCTTTCAAAAAGGCTTTGCAAAGTTTGTGGGACATTAGGGCAGATTCAGAAATGCCCACATGAAAATTAGAAATAGCTGCCAACTGAACCTTAAGAGTAGATGGAGATGAACCTGCATGGAAGAGTTCAGCAAGAAAATCAAGGACTAGTTGGATGGAAGCGGTAAAAGGATCTATGTCCTTTCCTTGTGCCCAATATGAGAAGCGTTTCCACTTACTCAAATAAATCTTTCGAGTGGAAGATTTATGGGAAGCTATCAATATATCTCTAACCGAGTGAGATAAATGAGGAAGCCTGGCTACGGTTGGCACTGGAGGAACCAAGCAGTGAGGTTCAGAGAGTGGAGGGAGCGGTGAAACTGACCCGATTGGTGGATCAAAAGATCTGGAACTAGGTCCAGACTCCACGGTCGCTCTAAGAGATACTGATGTAGAAAGGGGAACCACACTTGTCGAGGCCAGTAAGGAGCAATGAGGATCAATGAGGCCTTCTGAGCGATAGCTTTCTGTATTACTTGAGAGATCAGAGGGAAAGGAGGAAATGCATACAGAAGTCCCCGGGGCCAAACTTGGACTAGAGCGTCCCTGCTGGGTTGGCCTGGTAAAGGGAATAGAGTGAAGTATTCTCTGCACTTGCTGTTTTGGGGAGTAGCAAAAAGATCGCAGCAAGGCTGACCCCACTTGAGAAATATCTCTCTCACTACAGAGTCTTTCAGAGACCACTCGTGAGGCATGAGTATAGCTCTGCTCAACTTGTCCGCAATGTGATTGGACTTCCGGGGATGTGCGTTGCTATCAGAAAACGCTGAGAAGAAATCGCCCATTGCCACAGTCTGAGTGCTTCTCGACACAGGGGTATGATCTGGTTCCGCCTTGTTTGTTGATGTACCACACTACAGACATGTTGTCTGTCTGGATTGCAATCGTTCCTAAGGGAAGAGAGTCTTGAAGGGCTTGCAACGCTAAAAGCACTGCTCTCATCTCCAGAACATTTATGTGCAAGTGGCATTCGTTTGGTTGCCATGTGCCCTGGACTGTCCTGCCCTGATAATGCCCCCCCCACCCGATCAGGGAGGCATCCGTTGTCAGAGTAGCAACCGGAGGAGGTGGAACAAATGGTCTTCCCGACAGGAGCTGGGTGGAAGACATCCACCACATGAGATGCTTTTTGCACGCTTGCGTGATCATAATGGTGTGAGACATTGGAAGTTCCTGGTATGACCATTGAGAAAAAAGCATCCACTGAAGGATCCGCATGTGGTATCTGGCCAATGGGAGGAGAGGAATGGCCGCTGCCATGATTCCCAACACCTTTAGAACTAACCTGGCTTTGGCTCTGTTGTTGTTGAGAAGAAGTGACACCAATTTGTGAATGTCTGATATCCTTTGGTTCGTTAGCGTTGCAGACATGTTTATAGTATCTAAATTTGCGCCTATGTAGGTAATAGTACGACAAGGCGACAAAACAGACTTTTCGCAATTTATTGAAATACCCAGTTTTGACAAAGCGAAAAGTATAATCTCTGGCCATCAAAAGGAGATGCTTGGTGGGAGCTGTGAGGAGCCAGTCGTCCAAATATGGAAACACCTGGAATCCTTGTCGTCTCAGGTGAGAAGCTACCACTGCCATGCATTTGGTAAACACCGGGGCAGTGGTGAGACCAAAGGGCAGGGCCCTGAACTGAAAATGACTGGTTCCCAGCCTGAAGCGGAGGAATCTTCTGGAGCGTCTGTTCATTTTTATGTGATAGTACGCATCCCGAAGGTCTATAGAGCACATCCAGTTTCCTTTGCCCAAAGGGAAGAATGGATTGCAGCGTGACCATCCGAAATCTTGTTTTCTTGACTGATTTGTTCAAGACACTGAGATCCAAAATCGGTCTCCAGTCCCGTTTTCTTTGGAACTAAAAAGAACCTTGAGTAGATTCCGGATCCTTGTTGGTCTGCTGGCACTAACTGAATTGCTCTTTTTGCAAGCAGTTTTGAAATTTCCAAAGCTGCTATATCCCTTTGAGCGGTGGAACATCTGGAAGGGATTTTTTTGACTGATTTGGAAAATGGAGAAAGGGGATAGAATAGCCTTCGGAAATGATGGACTGTACCCATTTGTCTTGAGTCAGGGATAGCCAGGCTTCTGGGTACAGTGACAATCTTCCCCGACTGCCTCCGAAGATGGGCAGTCGGGCAACACCTCAGGGATGCTGAAAGGGCTTGTCAGGAAGGCTTCCCGATTGCCCTGGTTCTGCGGACCCCCTGCCTCTAGGGCGCGTCTACCATTGTTATTCCCTCTGCCTCTGGCGGGAAACGACTCTGTCGTCAGGCGAAGTCCCTTGAGATTGTTTACGGAACCACATCTTTCCACCTTTCTGGCCTTTGGGGTAAGGCCTAGAAGGAGTAGAAAAACGGACTCCGACGGCAGAAAGGGTCTTGCCATCAGTCTCGCACCTAGTCAGGGTTTCTTTCACTTGAGGACCAAAAAGAGATGATCCATCAAAAGGGGAGTTCATGAAAGACGTCTTGAAAGGTTCCGCAAAGTTGCATAGCCGCATCCAGGCGTGCCTACGTAAGGCTACCCCTGTCCCTGCGGCTCTGCTCGCTCCATCTGCCGCATAAGAGAGGAGGCGCATGGAGGAGTTGGAAATGGAATTAAGGATAGCCAGCTGCGTGTTCATTTTCTCTTGGAAACCCGCAGCAGTAGGGTCCTTCAACATTTCACTCGCTTCCTTGACCAAGTCCCTTTGAAGGCGAGTGAAATGGCACAGGTAATTCAGCGAACGCATGGTAAATGTCGCTGAGGAGAACATCCGCTTCCCGTACCTATCCATGGACCTAGATTCCTTGTTAGGTGGATGGACAGGCACTGAAGGATCAGCCAGTTCCTTCTTTGTGGCGGCAGCTACCACCATAGCATCCACAGAAACTCCTTTCGATAAAAATTGCTTGTCTGATGGAGCTGTGATGAATTTGGAGGGTCTCCTGGGAGTGGGGTCCACTGAATCAGGAGCCGTCCATGCCTTCTTAGCTACCACCTGCATGAGGGGGTCAAAGGGGGGGGACACCCAGGAGGTGGAAGGACGAGAGCCAAACGCCTCAAGATACACAGATTCGTCCTCCGAAGGGTTGAGGGCTGGCCAATTTCCCCTCTGTTTAAGGATCTCCAGAATGTCTGCAAAGAGACATCTTCAGAAGGGGAACGGGGGGAACCCTCAGAATCATCCAGATCTGTGTCCGATGTGATAGACTCAGGTGAGTCAATGTGTTTCCTCTTGCACTTCCTCTTCCGAGGGGGCTCTTCTGCCAAATCAGGAGAGGCCTCGGAAGAGGATGAAATCCCCAAAGGGGGCTCCTGAGGAGCTGGCTCTCTGCGGTCCGGGATGAGGGAGTGAGTCGACTTACCCTGAGGCAGCATAGAGGGAGGGGCTGACGGAGCCAACTGTGGAGTAGAGCCAGGCTCTAACACACCTCGCATGACCTCGAAAGCACCTCTGTCAGGCAGAGCCAGAGGTCCCCGCTCCGAGGAGCTAAGGATCCCCTCGGCACCGACAGTGATGGCTCGAGGCCGATGTCGGAGCCGAACTCACCAGCGCCAAGCACCGAGAGGGAGAGGGGTCGGACAAGGGTCCGATGCCACTCACCCCTCGAGCCGATGAGGGAAGTCGGCGCCGAGATTCCTCCATGGAAGAAAACGGAGCCGGCAGCGGAGCGAAGACAATTGTCTCGGCTCGAAGTGACCACAGTCTCGGTTCCGACGACCCGGCTCCGAACTCAAAAGAGTCGAAGGAGGAAAAAGTTGATGGACGGGGCAGGCACCGACTGATGAGTCGGGCTCTGAAGCATCTGGGCTAGTGCCTCGGACTTAAGTAGTCGACTCACCACCCTCTGAAGGTCATGATCGGAAAGCCTCGATGACCTAGAGGAATGAGACCTTTGGCTCCGTTCAGACAGCAGGGAGATCCTGGAGCCGAATGAACGGAGCCAAGAGAAGGTGACCTAGACCTCTTTCTGGTTGTCGGCTCCGAAGATCTTGTCGGAGCCGACACGGGTACCTCGATAACCTCGGCTCCGGGCGGAGCCGAGGAAGCCACAGAAACTGTGGACTGAGTCTTATCGGCTCCAGCCGGAGCCGATAAAGGCAAAGGTTGAACAACCTGAGGTCTCGGCTCAGAAGCCGGAGCCGAAGACCTCGATGCCTTAGAGGGCTTCCCTGTTGAGACAGACAGGGAATCCTCAGGCTTCAACAAGCCTCTCAAAATTAGCTTGTTTTTTCTTTCCTGCAGGACCCTGGGGCTGAAGCCATGGCAAACAGCACAGGAGTCCTGCAGGTGCAAAGGCCCCAGACAATAGACACAAGAAGTGTGAGCGTCTGTCAGAGACATTTTCTGACAGCACGCATCACACTTCTTGAATCCGGAGACCTTTGCTTCTTTAGACATTGCCTAACTGACAGGTGTACACAAACACACACTCAAACACACCAGTTATACCCTGTCAGAAAATATAACAATTTTAGTAAAGATACTAGTAAATTATAGAAAAACTACACAAACACTCCCTTAGGGAAGAGAAGGCCTAAGGCCCAAGGGAAGAACCAAAGGTTCTTTTAGACAAAAAACGGGAAAATTAGGGTCGGGGATAAAGTTCTATGAACTACACTAATCTAAGAAAAATTTAACTTAAAAAGGGGTAACAAGAGTAACTTTTTGTATAAAAAGCTAACACTCACCAGGAACCGGTAGAAGCAACCAACCTCGAAGCTGTAGCGGCAAACGAGATCTGAGGTAACTCTTGCCTAGCATTGTGGGATATAAGGGGAGCCTCGAGCCGGTGGAACCAACTCTCGAGCTTTTAGAGTGGCCGAGTCGGAGCCGAGGTCGGCTCCGAACCCATCCAGCAAGAATGAAGGCGAGATAGACAACTTAACATCAGATATTTAAGACACACTCTACTATTTTAGATCAGTAAAGTAAACCAGATTTAAAGCAACATGGAACAGTACCTTGGTAGAAATTCTGAGTTCAGAAAACAATCAAGCAGTAATTCTTGTACAAAACAACATTCACCCTAGACTTCTAGTATGATGCCACTCTGATAACAGTGTACGTGCAGAGCTCCGCAAGTACAGAATGTTAAATTAAATAATACAGAAGTGGCTAGCTATCAAGAAAAGGAGAAAAAGTAAAGGAATTACATGCCATCTAAAATAAAAAGCAAAAGATTAAACAGAAGAAGGAGAAGCAACTCAAACAAGTCCAGAGAGCCTGAAACACAAGTGGTGACCCTGGAAACCATACGGCAGGAGATCAGAGACATGAAAAATTTTCTACAAGAGAATCTAATGACTCAAGAGAAAAAACAAAAGTAACAGACACCGTAAATGAAAACATACTAGTAGTATAAGAAATGTCCAAAACCAAAGAACTAAAGGCACAGGAAGAAGTGGAGAAAGCATGGCTGGAGTGCCTGGAATTCAGAGCTACAGATGCAGAGAGCACGGCCTGCAGGAAAAGTCTTAGAATCATTTGTACACCAGAATAACTGGAAGGCACAGACTGTATTAAAGCTATGACGGATATGATTGTCAAATGGACAGAGACACCAGAGGAGCAGGTACAGATTTAAAGGGCCCAAACAACACGGAGGTGGCCAGTACACAGAGAAAGGAGACAAGCCTAACCACATAATAGCCCAATTTCAAACCTTTGCCTTGAGAGAGAAGATCCTTGGACTCCTTTGGGAACCACACAAAAAAAATTACAAGAAGGGAAGAAAGATGCAGGACAGATAGTTGAGAAGCTAGAGATGAGGAAAGAGTCCAACTGGGCATTCCTAGACTTGCAGAAAGCATATGACAAGGTCCCAAGAAAGTTGATTTAGGCAGTTCTGTAGTGGTTCAAAGTCCCAGAAACATTGGTAGAATTATTGCAGGTTATGTACAAGGGCCCAATGACTCGAGTAAGAACAGCATTCTGTCTCACAGAGGGATTCCCAGTGGGAGTTGTACATTAGGGTTCACCTCTGAGCCCACTGTGGTTCATACTGGTGATGGGCTACATTAGCAAACATGTTGGAAGGGACAGATCAACAAAGCTGCTGTACGCAGATGATGTGGCAGTGCATTTAGACTCTGAGCTAGAACTTCAGCAAAGGATAGGGGAATGGAATGCAAAACTGGAAGCACATGGGATGAAAGTAAGTGCAGATAAGACCATATTAATGACTGCAAATAGGGGAAATCAGAAAAATCTGAGACTTGAGATAGAAGGGAAAATACTGGAACAGGTTAATAGCATCAAGTATCTAGGAGGGGTAGTTGAGAAGAAGGGAAGTCTGAATGCAGAGGTCAAAGGTAGAATTAAATGGACTGCAGCCAACTGGCATAGAGTGTCAGCTGTAGCGTTTGACAGAAGAATGCCAAAGAAACTGAACAGTAAGGTATACAAAACAGTGGTGTGATCAATAATGATGTATGGTACAAAAACCTAAGCAGAACAGGCACAGCAGGTGAGGAAGCTAGAGGTGATGGAGATGAAGTGGTTGAGATGGGTGGTAGGATGCACGATGTGGTGCAGACGAAGAAATGAGGACATAAGAGCAGAAGGCAAAGTAGCTCCAATTGTAGAAAAGATCAAAGAGAACAGATTACGCTGGTACGGGTACATGTGCAGAAAAGCAGAAGACAATCTGGTGAAGAAGATTTGGGACAGACAGGAAGAAGGCAAGAGAAAACCAGGGTGTCCAGCAAACAGGTGACTGGATTGTGTGAAAGAAGATGTGCACCAGTCAGTGTCGAAGAAGGCAGGAGTGTGGCACTGAATCAAAAAAATTGTGACAGTTCACACGACACCTTGAGCCATGTAGACAATGGGAAAAAGGGGGCTTGTGATGATAATGATGATGAATGGAAGTGTGTTTGTGGAACAAGATTTTTCTTATGATACAAAGAGAAAGAGGAATGAATTTATTCCAGTAATGCAATCTTGCAGTGAAAAGGGGGTAAAATGATAAATTTTAAATCTAGCACTCTGCAGGGTGTTTATACAGTGTGCTTCTAAAACTTTCACTGATCCAAAGGAAGCATTAGAGTTTATTAAAAGACTGATCAATCCTAGGAGACCAAATGGACAAGGGGGAAAAGAACAGCAAGTTGGACACATGGAGGAAGCAGTGGCAAGGAGATCACAATGGAAAAGGGGCTCTGGATATTTCTCATTACTTAAGAAATGAGAACAGCTACAAGAAAAAGTAGAAGTACTGAGAAAAGCAAGATAGAAAAGAAATGGAAATGACTATGTGAAGAGACAGAACGATGCCAAAGAGAGGAAATGTAAAGGAAACAGGCTGAGAGGAGAAACCGACAGACTGGGCTGGGGAGGGAAAGAATGGCAGTGGGTGGGGCTGCACTTAACCCTAAGGACTAAAGGAATGTTGTTTAAAATGAAGAGAAACTCACATTTATTTGCTACCCTTTCACCACAAGTATACAGCTGATCTTATTTAAGTTTTGAGAAGACCGGTAAGGATGAGGGAAAGAAGAAGGGAACGCATTTAACTGGCCCTGTGCAGACTAAGTACTGCAACAACAAATAGTGTGGAGATTGTAAATCGCATGTATTTCAAACATTTATACACCGCTGATCACCAGGTACCATGGGCAATACGCACTTTTCTAACAAAACAAGGCAATTATTCTGTTAGTTTCCTGCTTCCACTGTCTAATATGACAATGGTTCCCACTTGAAGTATAGAACAGGAAGGTGGATTCATGTGGATCAAGTAGGTGGCTGGGTTTTACATATGAATCAATAAGGGAAATCAAGTAAAGCACCGGAAAGGAAAGGAAGGAGCTGTAAAGAAGAGTGAATAAAGGGTGCACGATGCATGACGATGAACACTGGGAGCAGGGGAAGATAAGCACAAGAGGACAGAAAAAGGCAGGTCTCCAAGGGTGTAGGCAGTGCTCAAGAAACAGCAAAGTAGGGCACCAGGGAAAAATAAGCAACAGGACATTAAACATGCTTTCAGCTGTATTAAAAATGAGCTTAGGTATGGAGAGGGAAGAGAAGTGACATGCATAGGAATAAGGACCGTCCTGAAACAGATCCAACGTCTAAACAGAAAAGACGAAGGATACGAAACAAAAGAAGGAAGAGGAAGAATGAAGTGTGAGGGCAGCATCAAAGAGTACTCCTGGAGATCAAAGCAGGAAGCAGGAAGGCAGGGACAGCTGCACAGTTAAACAAGCAAGTGAAGCATACATGTATGCAATCATGAGGTAAGAGTACTACTGGAGATCGAAGCAGGAAGGCAGGGGACAGCTGCACAGTTAAACAAGCAAGTGAAGCATGCATGCATGCAGTCATGAGGTAAGAGTACTACTGGAGATCGAAGCAGGAAGGCAGGGGACAGCTGCACAGTTAAACAAGCAAGTGAAGCATGCATGCATGCAGTCATGAGGTAAGAGTACTACTGGAGATCGAAGCAGGAAGGCAGGGGACAGCTGCACAGTTAAACAAGCAAGTGAAGCATGCATGCATGCAGTCATGAGGTAAGAGTACTACTGGAGATCGAAGCAGGAAGGCAGGGGACAGCTGCACAGTTAAACAAGCAAGTGAAGCATACATGTATGCAATCATGAGATCGAAGCAGGAAGGCAGGGAGAGCTACACAGTTAAACAAGCAAGTGAAGCATGCATGCATGCAGTCATGAGGTAAGAGTACTACTGGAGATCGAAGCAGGAAGGCAGGGGACAGCTGCACAGTTAAACAAGCAAGTGAAGCATGCATGCATGCAGTCATGAGGTAAGAGTACTACTGGAGATCGAAGCAGGAAGGCAGGGGACAGCTGCACAGTTAAACAAGTAAGTGAAGCATACATGCATGCAGTCATAAGGTAAAAGTACTCCTGGAGATCAAAGCAGGAAGCAGTAAGACAGGGACAGCCGCACAGTTAAACAAGCAAGTGAAGCATACATGCATGCAGTCATGAGGTATGAGTACTACTGGAGATCGAAGCAGGAAGGCAGGGAGAGCTACACAGTTAAACAAGCAAGTGAAGCATGCATGCATGCAGTCATGAGGTAAAGGGGGAGGGAAGCTGAGAATTAACTTAAGCATACAGCCCATGTTACAACATGAAGAAGGTGTAATGACACCCCAGACAAGTATCGGACATGAGTAAATGGGGATTTTTGTGAGGTGAATAAGCTAGTTTTGAAGATACTATTAAATGCAAGGGTAATAGAAGTAATAAAATAAATAGAAGATGTGAAGATATGTGAAGGCTGCCAGCCTAGCCAGATAGAATTTTGTAAATAATTGCGTCACTTGTAAATATTAATATAAGCCACAGGCTTGTTCTCTTAAATGGAAGAAAATGGTGTTAAATGTGGAACTTCAAAAATGTAACCACATTGCACTCTGCTGGAAGAAAACTGATAAGTCAAGCCTTGTATAATTGCTTGATCTCAAAACTCGGATGTTTGAATGAAGAAATTCTTCCTATTGTTTTGAGACCAGAGTTAATGGCTAGAATTTTACATATATAATGTCTTTAATTACTGTGGTTTCTTGATCAGATGCAAGATCTAAACAATGTAAATGTAGAGTTTTTGTTAGCTTGGGAAACAGAGATTAATGATGTAATCTGAAATGAGTCAGTGGTACTGTGTTATCAATTTAAGGACAGAGACAGAGAGCATTTTGCATTTGTCTTCAGAACATCCAACACAGCACTGCCTTGCTCTATATGTAAGTTTACTTTAGAAATGTGATTGCTCTTAGATATAACAAGGAAATAGGAAGATTAGACTAGTTGTTTTCTGTATTGATGTCAGAACTTTTCTACTGTATTATTTTAAGCATTTCTCTATGATCTCTAAACTCTTGATTAGCACTGTATAATAATAAGTATTGTTTCATAGTTTCATTGTTTCATAGTTTAGTACTAGGCTATCTGCCCTGGGGCACTTGTAAGCCTAGCCATAGTGATGTGGCTTTTGCCACCCCATGAAATGGTACAAAAATGTACAGAATAAATTTAGAATACTGTGCCTCTGTCTAGTAGTGACACAGTGAAGGTCCCCTTATATCATAGAATTAGTTTACTGTGCCCCTGTCTAGCAGTGATACAGATGTGACCCCTGGGGTAAACTTACGATCTCCCATCCACTCATCAAGATTTCTCTTGAAGAGAGTCAGTGAGGGGCTCTCCCTAATATGAACTGGGATCTTGTTCCAAAGCATGGGAAGCCTCTGGGTTATGAATCTATCCCTCCAGCATGTCCTATTCATACGTGTGCCGAGGTTTAAGTCTTTAACTCTCATGGTCCTGATGGATTTGGATTTTTTGAGGTGGAGCATGTCCATAAGATCCTGATTGGACATGGCCTTGTACGTCAGGCAGAGATCACCTCTGAGCAGGTGGTATATGCTACTGAACAGAGCTGAAGTTTCTTTAGTCTGGCAGAATAAGACATATGTTGGAGACCCTTGATCCTCTTGGTGAGGTACTTTTGTGGTCTCTCCAGCTGTTGCAAATGCCGGGTGAGGTACATACCAAATGGGGCATTGTACTCAATCATGGGTCTGATGAGGGAGGAGTATAGGGGTACAATGACATCCTTGGATCTGGATGTTAATCCCTTCATGATGAGGTGTGCAAGGTAGAATGTTTTTCTAACCACTTTGGCAACGTGGGTGTCAAATGAGAGGTCGCTGTCGACTTGGGTCCATAGGTCTCTGATTACTTTTTCCGTACTCAGTGGGTTGCTGTCTATGTGATAATATGTGGGTACTTTGTTTTTCCCAAAGGGGATGACTATACATTTTTTGGCATTTAGTTTAAGGCCGTGACTCCGGCACCAGTTGTCCATTTCTGTGAGGCCTTTTTGTAGGATGTATGTGTCCGCTGGTGTATCGACTATGGCGCCTAGTTTGCAGTCATCTGCGAACTTTGTCAGCCACAACCCTCCCATGTTTGCTTTAACATCTGAGAAATAAATGCCGAACAAGAGGGGTCCTAGGACAGATCCCTGTGGGACACCACTTGTGACTGGCTTTGAGTCTGACATTGCTCCAGTGATTTTAACTTTATGGGTTCTGTCCTTTAGCCAGTTTGCAACCCATCTAGTGAAATAAGGGTTTATGTTTAAGCTGTTGAGCTTATCTATGATGCCTGAGTGGGGTATTGTGTCGAAGGCCTTAGTCAATTCCAGGTAGGCTGTATGGACTGCTTTGCCCTCATCAATGGCTCTAGTGACAGTTTCGAAAAAGTCAACCAGGTTCAAAAGGCAGGATCTGCCCTTTACAAAGCCGAACTGGGTGGGGTCAAGTGTCTGTAGGTCCCCTATGTCTCTGTTTATGAGTTCCATAATGATTCTTTCCATAGCTTTGCAGACCAGGCTGGTTAAGCTTATGGGGCAGTAGTTCCCAGGGTCTGTAGAGGTATCCCCTTTGTGGAGTGGGACCACTGTTGCTGTACGCCAGTGTTCAGGTACATATCCTGTAGTAAGGCTAAGGTTAAATAGCATTTTTATGTGCGGGTTTAGCTCCTCTTGGAGTTCACGTAGCACGCAACCCGGGATACCGTCATGTCCCATTGATGCTGTGTTTTTAGCTTTGTTGAGGGCGGTTCTCACTTGGACATCTGAGATGACAGGGAGATTACATTCAGCTGGGATAAGTATTTCTTCTTTTGGGAGTGAGGGAGGGGAGAAATTTGCACTGAACCTGTCAGCCAGAATGTTGGCAATATCTGTGGGTTCAGTGTATTTTTTGTTGTTGTGAACTAACTCTGAGCATATCTGAGGGTTTCTGCCCAGGTTTCTAACATAGCTGAAGAAGGCTTTGTGGTTATCTTTAGTGTCCTTAGCGATTTTTCTCTCAAAGTTGGCCTTGGATGTTTTTATGAGAGAACGTAGTATTCTGCTAATGTTGATCAGAGATGTCTTCCCTTTATGGGATTTTGCTCTGATGTGCAGTAGCTTCCTTCTTTTGTTATACAATTTGTTAATGGCTGAGGTCCACCAGACAGGAAGCTTGCCTTTGGTGGAGAGGGACTTGGATTTATTTGGTATTGCATGATCCATGCATTCTTGGAGATGTCCATAGAAAGCATTTGTGAAGGATTCGGCATTGTGGGATGTGGCATCCACTGGCCCAGTGGGCTTAAAGGATACCATCTCAGTCTTAAGAAGAGTGAAGTCTGCTTTTGAGAAGTTTTTCACTGTGGTCTTTTGTGCTGGGGGTGGAGGTGGGATATGCATATCCAGGGTGATGTGGTCAGATCTCACTAGTGAGGGGTATACCTCCGGTGTGGAGCATTTTGCCCCCATGTTTGTGATGATCAGGTCTAGTATATTATCTCCCCTAGTGGGAGAGGTGACTAGTTGTTCCAGTGCATTTGAATTTATGAATTCCAGGAACTTTTGGGCTAGGGTGTTAGGGCTAGAATAATGTACCCAATCTATGTTTGGGTAGTTGAAGTCTCCCAGTATGATGGTATTTTGTGATACATTCATATCCTCCAATGTCTTCAGGAAGGCTGAGTGGGGTTCCTGAGATTGGAAGGGTGGTCTGTAACATGCTACCAGTCGTATAGCAGTTTTACCTATGGTTAGTTGCATCTGTATGGTCTCTGATGCTTCAGGTGTTGCTACTAACCTGGAGGTGTGGGTGTCCTTGATGAATATGGACACTCCCCCTCCCTTTGTGGTTCGGCCCGGGTTTTGGGGCCGAAAAGCATGATACGAGGTACAGCCCGGTAGCGCTGGGGTGCTCTCAGGAGCCTTGAACCAGGTTTCAGTTACTGCACAGATGTCGATGTTCTCCATGCTGAGGAGTGCATCGAGTGCCTGCATCTTGAGATTTAGACTTCTGGCGTTGAGCAGCATTACCCTTAGTTTTTTTCCATTTTTGTTTTCTAAGGAGGTGGGTTTGTCTTTTGAGCCTTGCCTAAAAAAGGCACTATGGGGGTGGCAAGAGCCTTAGCCAATATCCGGAAGCCCAGTGGTGACAGGTGTAAGCCATCCCTTGTGAAGCAGCATGGCTTGTCCAACATGTCATCCCAGGCAGACAGACATTGGATCCCCTTAGAATGACACCAGTACTTGAGCCAATTATTAAAGCTGATCATCTTGTCTTTGTATTGTGGCATCATTCCTGGTGAGGGCAAGATGCTGCTCAGGGTCAGGGTCATACCAGCCTGGGTTACATAATTGGAGAGCTCCTCTATGTCTCTTTTCATGTAGTCCAGGGAGGTACGTCTCAGGTCATTCACGCCAGCATGGACAATGATGGAGTCGTATTTGTACTTGCTTTGGAGTGACCTGAGTGCGTGTGTTATGTGGCGGATCCTAGCTCCCGATAGGCAGCTCACAGTCACCCTCTCCTTGTTCAGCCTGGTAAGCGAGACATCAGTGTGTCTGACTATAGAGTCACCTGTTACTAGTATATCAGGCATGGTGTTTGGCCTTAAGGGCTGTGATTGGTTGACACACTGATTTATTGAAGTATGTGTTGCATGTGTTTTGTTTTGAGGTGGTGGATTTTTGGATGTCTGCTTTGGGAGCCTCTGTTGTTTTGGTAAGTTTTTTATTAGAGCCTCCGAGTATGTCTTTGTGTTTTTATGTGTTTGGTTTGCAGTTGTGGTAGGTCTATGTGGGACTGGGTTTGTTGTGTGTGTGTGGTTACCATCTCCTCCTGTCTGGTCATGCCAGCCCTGAGTTGAGAGAGTTCAGCCTCCAGCTTGGCTATATAGTTGCATCTCTCACATGTATTTGCGTTTGTTGGGAGGAGGAGAGGGTTGTCTGTGTACATGAGACAATTGTAGGATTGTCTCAAGATACCCAGATTAACCTACTTAGTAGAGAAGTTTTGAGAACAAGTGCTAGGCTTATAATATAGTGAGTAGCCTGATTATACTAAGAGTGTTCTTACTATTTATTATTAAATATTTTTAAACCTTTCAACTGTGGCTGTTTTATGTAGAGATAATTTAAGCTCTAGAGAACATTGCATATATATACTGATACTGTACTAAGCCACTCCAAATAAGCCTTGCTGTTCAGTTACACTTCCCATTTAGATAATAATATTGCACAGTAATAATTGGACACCCTTTGGTAAGGGCTTTTTTAGTAGCTGATATTAGTGGTTGGTGACAAGTGGTACTACCGTATAGTCTGGGCAGAAGGGGCATAGCTGGAGATCCTGTGCCAGCCTTCCCCAGGACTGTCTGTGTGTTTGTAACTCATATCTCAGAGTGAGTGTGTGTGTGTGTGTGTGTGTGTGTGTGTGTGTGTGTGTGTGTGTGTGTGTGTGTGTGTGTGTGTGTGTGTGTGTGTGCGCGTCAGCTACTTGGACAGGGACAGGAAGCACTGGTTGGACAGAGATGGTGCTGGAGGTATTAGCATAACAACTAGGCTGAGATCTGGACCGTATAGCTGTGCCAGTGGGGAGTCTTATTGGGGATCTGGACAGAAAGGGAGAAATCAGCCCCAGACTGACTGTGATCTCTGTGTACTCTTAAGGAAATTGTAATTTACTGTGTGTGTATTTGTTATCCTCCCCTATGTGGACGCCCCTCACTGGTATTAGTGGTGAGGATTGAGGCTCATTGATTGCTGGGTCCAGTGCACGGGCGTCACATATTAATCGTTTGGCAGTGGTGGGATAGGCACATCACATATTAATTTGTTGGCAATTAGCTTGTAGTGGTGTGGATAGTGAATTCCTGTAGCTTGTGTACAGTGATCACTGAAGATGTTTTTGTACACTAAATCAGCCAGGCAATGAATATTCAGAGTCCAGATTACAATTGTTTTATTTCCTTTGTTAGCTTAGTCAGGGAAAGCAGGCAAGCATGTCAGCAGAGGAGTATGGCAAGCTGTCAAGGAGCCAGTTGGCTGAGATGTGACAGGCTAATGGACTGGTGCAATGAAACCTGACTACAGCAGACATGATTGCAGCTTTGGTCACAGCTGCATAAGAAAATAGCAATCAGGAGAATGATCAGACTGGCAGTGGAGGTGTACAACACTCAGAGAATGGACAGCGCAACCTCTCTGCAGAGGACAACAATCCATCTGGAGCTAAACAGACTTGAGTTGGAGGCCAGGCTTTTGGAAACAGAAGCAGCAGAGAGACTGAGATGTCTACAGGCAGAGGAGAATTAGAAACTGCTACTCCTGGAAGCTGAGGAGAAGGAAAGGCAGAGGCAGCGTGAAAAGGAGATGCTGACTCTTTGCCAGAGTCTTGGAGGTAATGGGAAAGGGAGTAATTGGACCTCAGAAGCACAAAAGGTCAGTAAAATTCTTCTGCAGTTTACAGAGTGGGATAATTTTGATAGTTTCATTCATATGTTTGAGAGGGTATGTAAATAGTATGGTGTTGACCAAAGGCCCTGGGTACGGTTCCTGACCCTCTTACTCCATTGTAAAGCTGTAACTATTTTGTCCAAAATGTCTGACATTGACTGTTTTAATTACATTGCTGTTAAGAATTGTGTATTACATTTTTTAAGCTAACATCTGAAACTTATAAGAAAAAGTTTTGTGAGGATAGACGCAAGGCAGAAGAAAGTGTGTGTGAATATGTTGCTGAACTGAGCACTTATTTTCATAGGTGGGTGACTGGATGTCAGGTCACCACTTGTGAAGGGCTGGCAGACCTTTTGGTGAGGGGAAAAAGCCCTTAGCACTTTGCCTGCGGACATGAGGGTCTGGTTAGCTGATAGACAATGTGCTACTTCAGATGAGTTGGGGAAGAAGGGAGACCTATACCTGGCAAGAAGGGCATCCCTGCACAGGAAAGGGACCCCCAATACTGCTCATGGGTCTAAAGAAACCCATGGTGGGCAGCCCAGACTGCCCCAACAGAATCTACCAGTATCAGGGGAAGCTTCTAGTCCAGGTACATGTACAGGACCTAGTGTTAAATGTTTTGAATGCAATCAGTGGGGCCATGTGGCATACAGATGTCCACAGAGGCAAGGTGGGGAACAAAAGGTGAGGGAGTCTGCAAATGGGGAAGACAAAATGCCAAGAGTAGGCTGACTTGAGACAATAGGGGTACCAAACTACCATCCTGCAGATGTCCTGATAGGGAAGGATTCTGATGAGGCAGTATCATGTCCTTAATTCAGTTACACGCAGTCAGGCTAGGAGACAAGCATGCAGGTCTGGCAACCTGGGGGAGACCCAGACAGACCACATACTTGCAGCCAGGACTGGTGAGGTGGTTACTTCAAGGAGGGAGCTATCCTGTAGCAGTAAGACTGAATGTGAGTCACAGCTGCTTGAGGGTACTGATGTTCCATTGTACAGAGGGACTCTGCAAGGGTAGAGGTGAGCAGAAGTACCCAGGCTAACAGTGAGGCACCGCAGTCAGAGGATACCAGACTTCCTGTGGAAGGGGAGTTGGTGAGGGTTACAAAGACAGAGTTGAGAAAGGCTCAGCTCTCAGACCATACATTGCAGGGCCTGAGAGAAGTAGCTAGTGAGGGACCTAATTCTCAAGGGAAGGGGGAATCTATATACTGGGACAAAGGGTTACTGTATAGAGAGTGGACCACTGAGAGAGGGCTAGAAGTTGAGACAATACAGCAGTTGGTAGTGCCTAGAGCCTACCGTCTGGCACTTCTAGCCATAGTCCATGATATTCCCTTTGCTTGTCATATGGGCATAAAAAGTACAGAGAGACGTATTATGCAGAACTTCTACTGGCCTGGAATTTCCAGAGATGTAACCAGGTACTGTAGGACCTGTAAGCAGTGCCAAAAGGTAGGCAAGGCAGGAGACAAGGTGAGAGCTCCTTTAATGCCTTTGCCTGTGATTGAGAAGCCATTTCAGAGGGTAGCTATGGGCCTCTGAGTACCCCAAGTTCCACAGGGAAAAAGTACATCCTAGTGGTAGTAGATTATGCTACAAGATACCCTGAGGCAGTGGCTTTGTCATCTATTGAGGGAGAAAAGGTTTCAAATGCTTTGTTAGAGATTTTCAGCAGGGTAGGTTTCCCAAAAGAAATACTGATTGACAGAAGTGCCAATTTCATGTCAGACCTGCTGGCTTGTCTGTGGAAGTACTGTGGGGTAAAGCACCTGAAGACCACCTCCTACCATCCCCAGACTAATGGTCTTGTTGAGAGGTTAAACTCTACACTCAGGTCCATGCTACTGACATTTGCCAACCAGTTTAAGAGGGAGTGGGACAAATATTTGCCCATCTGTTTGCTTACAGAGAGGTTCCCCATGAATCCAAAGGTTTTTCACCCTTTTGAGTTGCTGTTAGGGCATAGGGTGAGGGGACTTCTAGATTTAATTTGTGATGAGTGGGAGGGTGAGTGTGAATTTCACAAGGAGTCTGTTGTGGCATATGTCCTAAACCTCAGGACAAGTCTCAGGAAACTCATGGGCTTGGCCCAGGAGAACCTGGCACAACCCCAACAACATAAAAAGGTTTGCTATGACAGGAATGCTCGAGCTAGAGAGTATGCTGTAGGGCAGCAGGTAATGGTTGTCATTCTTGTCAGACATAACAAGCTGCAAGCAGCTTGGGAAGGACCCTACAAGGTGGTAAGAAAGGTAAGTGATGTTAACTACATGGTAGAACTGCCAGGCAGGAGGCAGGGGCACAAGAGATGAAACCTTACCATGAAAGGGAGGCTCTTGTGCTGAGTATTTGCAGTGGCTTGCAGGAGGAGTCTGAGGGAGATCTGGTGACTGATGATCTCAGTGAGGCTTGGACAGACTGCTCAGTGGAAGGGGTAACAATGTCCCAGCAGCTATCTCCTACCCAATTTCGAGAAATCTGTGTCACAGGAATTTGGGGACACATTCACTGGGAAACCAGGATGCACCCAACTGGTGCAGCACCAGGTGGATACAGGACCCCAAAGGCCTATTAGGCATGCCCCTTACAGGGTGCCTGAGAGAGTCAAACAGACTCTGATGGAAGAGATACAGGAAATGTTGTAATTAGGGGTAATTCAAGAATCCAACAGTCCCTGGGCCTCCCCACTGGTGCTGGTGCCAAAGATGGATGGCAGCACCAGGTTCTGTGTGGACTACAGGAAATTAAATAGTCACACAGAGTCAGATGTTTAGCCCGTGCCTAGGACAAATGAGGCCCTAGAGCAGCTGGGTGGAGCTAAGTATCTTACCACCATTGATCTTACCAAGTGTTACTGGCATGTGCCCTTGACTCCCAGTGATAAAGAGAAGTCAGTGTTTGTGACTCCTTTTGACTTATATGAGTTCATAAAGATCCCCTTTAGGATGAAAATGCCCCAGCGACTTCCAAGAGGCTGGTAGATCATATCCCAGCAGGAGAGTTTGCCCTTGCTTATCTAGATGATATTGCCATCTACAGCCATTCCTGGCACGAGCGCCTTCAACATGTCAGGGAGGTGCTGGGCAGACTACAGAGGGTTGACCATTAAGCCGAGGAAATGTCAGGTGGGTATGGCAGAGGTCTCCTACCTGGGACATAGAGTGGGGAGTGGTAAGATTAGGCCAGAACCTGCATGCCTGCACCTGTTACCAAAAAGCAGGTGAAGGCATTCTTAGGGACATTAGGTTACTACCAAAAGTTCATCTCCAGTTATAGTACCATAGCTGCTCCCCTCACAGATCTGACAAGGAAGAACAAGCCAGATAAGGTAGTGTGGACCACAGCATGTGAGCAGGCATCCCAGAAGCTTAAAGACACTTTGGCAGGACCCCCTGTGTTAGCCAGTCCAGATTACAGTAAAGAATTTGTTGTGTAGGTGGATGCTTCAAACCGTGGGGTGGGGGCTGTTTTTAGCCAGATTTCTTCTGAGGGAGAAGACCACACAGTGGTTTATCTCAGTCATAGGCTCCAACACAGGGAGGAATGCTATGCAGCTGTAGAAAAGGAATATCTAAGCCTTAGTGTGGGCACTGCAGAAACTTCAGCCTAATCTGTATGGAAGAAAATTCACTGTAGTTACAGACCACAATCCCCTAACATGGTTACACAGAGCCAGCCAGCAAAATGCCAAATTGCTAAGATGGAGCCTAGGGTTGCAAGCATATATATCAGTGCAGCACTGCAGTGGGATTAGTAATGCCAACATAGATGGGCTCTCAAGACAGGGAATGGGGTAAGGTATACTCAGATAGACCTAACCCTCTCAAGCAACATTTCTTAAGGGCCACTTGAAAAACTAGCTCGAGTTCTCCGGGGGGGGGGGTATGTGAAGGCTGCCTGCCTAGCCAGACAGAATTATCATTTGTAAATATTAATATAAGCCACAGGCTTATTCTCTTAAATGGAAGAAATGGTGTTAAATGTTGAACTTCAAAAATGTAACCACACTGCACTCTGCTGGAGAAAAGCTGATAAGTCAAGCCTTGTATAATTGTTTGTTCTCAAAACTCGGAGCAGAGATGCCCGAATGAAGGAATTCTTCCTATTGCTTTGAGACCAGAGTTAATGGCTAGAATTTTACATATATGATGTCTATAATTACTGTGGTTTCCTGACCAGGTGCAAGATCAAAGCAATGTAAATGCAGAGTTTCTGTTAGCCTGGGGAAACAGAGAATAATGATATAATCTGAAATGAGTCAGTGGTACTGTGTTATCAATTTAAGGACAGAGAGAGAAAAGGGAGAGGGAGCATTTTGCATTTGTCTTCAGAACATCCACTATCACCAGCACTGGCTTGCTCTATATGCAAGTTTATTTTAGGACGGTGTTTGCTCTTAGATATAGCTAGGAAATAGGAAGATTAGACGAGTTGTTTCCTGTATTGATGTCAGAACTTTTCGACAGTATAATTTTAAGCATTTCTCTGTGATCTCTAAACTCTTGACTAGCACTCTGTAGTAAGAAGTATTGTCTTGTGTTCTTACTATTTATTATTAAATATATTTAAACCTTTCAACTGTGGTTGTTTTATGTAGAGATAATTTAAGCTCTAGAGTACATTGCATGTATATAGTGATACTGTACCAAGCCACTCCAAATAAGCCTTGCTGTTCAGTTACACTTACCATTCAGATAATAATATTGCACAGTAATAATTGGACACCCTTTGGTAAGGGCCTTTTTAGTAGCTGATATTAGTGGTTGGTGGCAAGTGGTACTACCGTATAGTCTTGGCAGAAGGGGCATAGCTGGAGAGCCTGTGCTAGCCTTCCCCAGGACGTGTGTGTGTTTGTATATAACTCATATCTCAAGGTGTGTGTGTGTGTGTGTGTGTGTGTGTGTGTGTGTGTGTGTGTGTGTGTGTGTGTGTGTGTGTGTGTGTGTGTATGTGAGCTACTTGGGAGGGACACAAATCACTAGTTGGACAGAGTGGGAGCTGGAGGTTTTAGCTTGACCACTAGGCTGAGATCTGGACCCTATAGCTGTGCTAGTGGTGAGTCTTACTGGGGATCTGGAGAGAATGAGAGAAACCAGCCCGAGGCTGACTGTGATCTTTGTGTGCACTTAAGGGAAATTGTACTTTACTGTGTGTGTATTTGTTATCCTCACCTATGTGGATGCCCCTCACTGGTGTTAGTGGTGAGGACTGAGGCTACTTGACTGCTGGGTCAGTGCATGGGCATCACAGAAGACAACATGGAAATAAAATGTATGAGGGTGTTTGAGGAAAGTATGGGTGGGATGGAAGCAATTAGTTGAATAGTGAAGGAAGGATGAAGCAAATGAAACAAGGTTAGAGGAGGTTAGGAAAGTGTGATAACAGGTAAAATGGAGAGGTGAAGAAAGGCAGGACAGAGAATGAAATGAAAGGAGAAAAGGGTGGAGAAGAGTGGCAAAAGTGAAGGGGAAAAAAAGGAATAACTAGGCACAGACTGTGGATAGTCAGCATGCCCAGGTCTACTGTGCAATATTAGCACACTTATCTCATATTTATAAACTTATCTCATACTTATAAACTTATCTCATATTTATTTCATATATTTCATACATATTTTATGTTTTATGTCTTACCCAGATGATGAGAAAGGGTTTGCCATTACTTTATGTATTGTTTTTCATCTACTTATTTTAACCTCATTGTTTTATGAATTTTCAAAAGGAGTTTTTAAGTAAATATCTTCTTTTTCTTAATCAAGATGAGCTGAACCACATATATATATTTTTCAAGTCTAATTGAGTTTTTTAATTGAGTTGTTTAATTGAACCAATTAATTAAGAGAGAATTGTATAAATGTGTAACCAGAAGTTTAATCACTATTCTGATGAAGTTTCCTGTGGGGGAAATGAAAGCGCTTAATCTTTTATTAACAACAGCTTTTGTGTATTTGTATTGAGTTGGGTTTCGTCTGTTCGTTCAATAAACATATTTGTACTATCAGACTGTCTGGTTTATGGACTGAAGAGTCTCTTGAGCTATACTTTTTTTGCCAACATATACGCTCGAATTTTGTGGGACTACCTTTATTGGATCCTGTCAACAGAGAACATTTGTGGTTACTATTTTTTTCATTCTCCGTTTTTCCTATTATTTGTGTTTATTGTGATATTAGCATTCTCAAAGTGATGACAAAGATGGGTGACACATATCACACAGACACCTCTAAGGACAATATTAGTGTAAGTAGCTGGATATGTACATAGTTAGGAAAGCTTTTACTAAAGTTTGGGGGGTTTAGAATGTGGCAAGACAGACAATAATGGGAAACATATTCAAAGAGAATGGAGACAAAAGGAAAGGGGACAGGAAACTAAGAAGCAAAAGAACAAACTGGGAAAAAAGAAGTGGAAGTGAATGCAGATAAAACGCGAGATATGGTAATAAGTTCAAGAAACAATAATGGGCTGGGTGAAAGAACAAAGAAAGAGTATTAAGTTATGTGAGCCATACAAAATCCCAAGTGATAGTGATTCAGGAAACACATCTACCAGAGATGGAAATTAAAAACTTGAAAAGATGGGGTGAATTCATCATGGGGCAACAATAAACAGAGAGGTAGTAAGTATACTGGTAAAATAAGCAAGGCCACTGGAAATAGAGGACAGGTTAAAAGATATTAAAGAATATTTATATGGATTAAAGGAACATTAAATGGAAGGAAATGGACTACTGTATCAATATGTACCCCCAGAATACAGAAGTAAGGATTTTTTGGGGTATTCTGATGATAAAATAGATTTCAGGAAGGAATATGTCTGATGATGGGAGACTGAAAATAATGACAGAAAGAAATCAAGTCGATAAGGATCTGAGAACCAATAAAGTGAGTAAAAAAGTGAATTTGAAGGAAATTAGGTGAGAATGATGAGATGGGTTGACACCTGGGATACATAGCATGAGGGGGGAAAAGGAGGGCTACACCTTTTTTGAGACATGTTCAATAAATACTTGGGCGAGATTGGACATATGGTAAGAGGAATAGAGACAGAGCCCATAATGTTATCACACCATGCTTTGACGGGGGTGACTGCTACAGGGAGAAAGGAAAAAACTAAAACCACAAGGGAGATTGCCAACTTACACAACAGAAAGGATCAAAGAAATTACAGGGGAATCAAGATAGTATCAAACACATAGAAAAAATGGGTCCAAGAAGAGGTAAAGAAGGTAGTACAGAAATGGCAGAGTCAGGAGAAACTCCAAAGGACAGCTATAAGGACAGGGATACTACAAGAAATGGCGGAGATTCAGAAATGCAGAGGGAGGGGGAAAATAAACAGCAAAGTTCTTGAAACAATGTATTCAAAAGTGGGAAGATAAAACAATATGGAAAATGCAAACAGTAGTACAGAAGTTATATTTTAGGGATAACCCAGGAGCTACCAAGGTGCTAGCAGCCAGACTTAGACAACAAAAGGTGGAGAGGGAAGTGTATAAAACTAGGAGGGAAGAATCAGTAGAAATAAACAGTTCTGAAGGGATCTTACAGTGTTTTATTGAGTACTACCATAAATTACACAATAGGGAATAATAGGAAAGGGAACGTCGTCGCAGAGAGGACTGAGAATGGCCAATACTAGATCTGATAACAGAAGAAGGAGGAAACTGATTGCCCAATAAGAAAGGAGAAATAGAAGGGGTTTGGGCAAGAATGGGAAATTACCAGAATCAGATACCATTTTTCAATTTATTCTGACTTATACTGCACTTATGTTTGATTAACCATGCTGTTTTATTAACTTGCATTACATCTGCACTGTATTTTTTCACTGTTTTACTGTTAAACTGTTTAACGGAGTGTGAACTGTTCTGCTGTTATACTTAAGTGTGTAGCTGCTGTCCTATGTTAAATCGACCTTACCAGAGTTTAAATATCTTTAGCATAGTATGGTTACAAATTTTGCTGTGTCCAGATCTGTTTGTGTGATTCCTGTGTTTCCTGCTATGCTACCTTGTGTTGGCTGGGCCCTACCTGCACTTAGTGGGAGCAAGAGAAAGTACAGTTTTGTACCTACCATAAATGTAGATGTCCGATAGGTATGCATCTGCAGTCATAACATATGGGTTGTCCTGCCTCAGGCAGCCCTTCGGTCGGCCGGATTCCAAAGTCTGGGTCTGGCCTCGGCTGATGTCGCACTTTCCCCGACGTCAGAGCGTCTGGGGTATAAAAGCATCAGCCGACGCCATTTTCCTCAGTTATTCTTGCCCCAGATGCCAGGTGCCCTCTAGGAAGGCTAAATTTGGATAAATGCTGAAAAGTTCCAAACATTTGCAAATTATATACATGCATAAACAAACAAATACACCATAATAGATTCCCCCAGCGAGCTAAAAAGAGGGGTAAGCACCCTAGGAATACCACAGAGGGGAAGGAGGGAGGGTAATCCTGACTGCAGATGCATACCTATCGGACATCTACATTTATGGTAGGTACAAAACTGTACTATGTCCTTCAAGGATGCATCTGCAGTCATAACATATGGGTAGAATACCGTAGCCAATCTGGGGGAGGAGGTACTAAGAAAAGGATGGTGTAGTTAGGATCCCCTGCAGGACTGCAGTTGCAAACCCTGCTCTGGATCTAGAGTATAAAGGAAGATTGTAATGCTTGGAAAATGTATGCACGGAGCTCCAAGTAGCAGCTTCTAAAATGTCCTTGGTAGCCACCCCCCGTAGGAAGGCTGTAGTGGTGGCCGTGGCCCTTGTGGAGTGAGGCCTGATATGTTCAGGAACTGTCTTTCTATGAAAGGAGTAGCAAAAGCAAATGCAATTTCCTATCCATTTTGAAATTGTCTGTTTGGAAATTGTTCTTCCTTGCACCCCAGTTGCATATGCTACAAAAAGTTGGTCAGCTTTTCTGCTAGTTTTTGTTTTGTCCAAGTAGTAGCGTAGTTGTCTGTGTATATCCAGGGTGTGCAAAAGTTTTTCCCCTCTATTCTGTGGATTAGGGAAGAATGTAGGCAAATGAATAGCTTGGTTCAAAGATACCCTAGATACCACCTTTGGCATGAAAGTAGGATTGGTTCTTAGTGACACCCTGTCCTGGTGGAAAATAAGAAAAGGCTGCACTGCCATTAATGCTTGTAACTCAGATACTCTTCTTGCTGAAGTGATTGCCAGAAGAAATGCAGTTTTCCAAGATAGAAATTGTAGATCCGCTGATGCTGCTGGTTCAAAAGGAAGTAGTGTCAGCTTCTCCAGCACAAAGTTGAGATCCCAGGCAGGTAGAGGGGGTCTTCTTGGAGGTTTAATATTTTTGATCCCTCTCAGAAATTGTCTGAGGAGAGGGTGTGAGAAGATAGGTGGATCCACATTGTATTCTGCTGAAATTGCTGAAGCATGAATCTTAATGGAAGAATAGGACAGGCCATTGTGGAACAATTCTGCTAAGTATTCTAGGATATGTGTTAAGCTTGCCACTGTGACATCTGTGCTCTTTGATGTGCTCCAAATGAGAAATCTCTTCCATTTAGCTGAGTATGTCTTCCTTGTGGAAGGTCTGCGAGCCTCCAGGATAATGTCCTTCACCCTCTGAGATAAAACCGTGTGATTGGGATTTAAGGAATTTTCCAGGCAGTTAGTTGCAATGTTTTCAAGTTGGGATGCAGGGTCTTGAAATTGTTCTGCGTCAGAAGGAGAGGCCTCCATGTATCCTTTGTGATATAATGCCAGTTTTTTGAGAATAAAGCCAGCTTTCCGCCCAAGGGTGATTCTAGTTGATCCCTGGTAGGCGGAATCAGAGTTAAGTCATTGACCTTGACCTGTTGTTGTAGTTGTTGCTGTTGCACTACTCCTCTGGTTGGCAGGCTGCCACTGACGGCCTCTGTATGAGCCCTTCGATTGACCTCTGCCTCTAGGGCGCCTGTTCCTGCCTCTCTGGGCTCTGTCCGAGTCTGGAAAGGACCAATTCTTAGTAGGCCAGTTTCTGCTGAATCTCGGTGGCTGAACTTGCAGGAAATCTTTAACTGTTTGCACAGATTTTGCCTTTTCTCCAACCTTTTTTAAGATCTCCTGAGCAGAGGAGCCAAATAAATTTTGTTTCTCCATTGGAGCATCCAGGAGTTTAGATTTGACATGGTCTGGCAAAGATTGCTCCTTCAGCCAGGCATGCCTACGAATAACTGCCCCAGTCATAGCTGATCTAAATGAAGCCTCCAGTGCATCATAGCCACATTTTAAGAAATGATTACTAACCTGTTGTAAGTTGTGTACCAAATCCTGAAGAGATTTACGGTCTAGGGGTTCAGTAGAAGAGAGTTTCTTATTCATTTCATCTAACAAGTATTCCTGGTACTGTATCAAATGAAATTGACAGTTTAATGCCCTGACAGAAAGAGTTGCAGAAGTACACACCTTCTTTCCCCATCTCTCTAAAGCTCTAGACTCTCCGTCAGAGGGTAGAGAATTTTTGGCAGTAGCGGCCGCAACCCCTTTAGGGCCCTGAGAAATAGTTTCTGGGTCTGCAGAATGGGCTTTATACAAGTGGAAATGAGAATCCGGAACCCTGTAGTATCTGTCAGGCTTGGCAGGGGCCAGAGGGAGAGTATCAGGGGCCGTACTGACATCATTGTACACATCATCAATTACATTTAGAACAGGAGGTATAGCTAAGGGCCTATGCTGAGGCAAATGCAAAAAGGTCCTTAATCTTTTTCTAGAATCAGAGAAATCCTGACCTTGCCATTGAAAATGCTCTCTCATGGAGTGTAGTGTCTCACCAAAGGAAAACTCCTCAGGAGGGGAGGCCGAAGGGATAGATTCCTCTGCATCTGAATCCTCATAAGGCGAGTAAGCCCCTTCCTGGTGGTCTGACAACTCAGATCCATCCGTGGAATCATCTGAGGAGTGTGGATCAGAAGGGTCAGTCCTGGGCCTTTTGTCTGGTGGAGGTTGAGAGGCCCTGTCTGGGTGAGGTTGTGAACCCCTAATTAATGAAATAAGGTCCTCAGCAAGGCTGAGGATCTGTGAACTAGAGGTAGGCCTCTGGGAAGTAGATTTGGGAGGCAAAGCTTTTGAAAGTTTGGCAGCTTTAGCCCTTGAAAAGGCCTTAATGGACATGGAAGCAGGGGGCCTAGCTGCCCCACGTGCAGGGGTAGAAATGCCCAAAGGTATGGTGTCGGACAATTCCTGCACACTAGCTTCGGTAGGTAGTTCTGAAGCCGACTCAGCTGGGGCCTCTCGGGCCTCGGTGGTCGGAAGTATGGTTTCGGAAGAAGGAATCGCCGAGGACTCTGTTTCGGCCGAAACAGAGACACTCGCGGTAGGCCTAGCCGTGGTTTCAGCGAAACCGGCGGCGAGTGTCGGTCCTTTTCCTTGCGTTTTTGACCATATGCGGTCGGAGTCTCCGACGGCATTTTATAAGCAAAAGCGGCTCCAAAAAATTCCTCTGCAAACTCCGACTGACGTCTAAGAGTTCGTCGGTTGAAGGAGGCACAGACTAAACAGGCCGATACGTCATGGTCTGGGCCTAAGCAAGGAAGGCAGTAAGAATGGAAATCCTTATGAGGTATTTGTTTCCCACAAGTTAAACAATTATTTACTTTGTCTGACATCGGCTGAGGCAAGAAAGAGTCCCCAACGGGCTACTTAGCTTTTTAGAAGTGCTTGGTAGCTGAAATCACTGGATCTGACCGACCGGCACTTGCGAACAGCTTCTGCTTCGGGCACCGCGCGGCAAGAAAGACTGAGGAAAATGGCGTCGGCTGATGCTTTTATACCACAGACGCTCTGACGTCGGGGAAAGTGCGACATCAGCCGAGGCCAGACCCAGACTTTGGAATCTGGCCGACCGAATGGCTGCCTGAGGCAGGACAACCCATATGTTATGACTGCAGATGCATCCTTGAAGGACATCTGGATGGAACTGGTCTGGCATAGGGTATTTAGCTAAGAGCTCAGTGACACGGGTTGATTGGTCATTTCCAATGTTTCCATTTTACTTTCATTTTTGTGGTACTTAAACCCCACATTTGCACTTATTTGTGCTTCGTGCAATGCCGCTGCGCTGTTTTAACCCTTTGCGAGGTATCTTAGCTACATTTTTTTCCCTAACCAGCACTCTTGTGTAAGTGTGGCCCTTCCTTGCAGCTACTGTATTGATTTTACCCAGCCCTACTCACACCTATAGGTACTCTCCTCAGATAGTACCTACTCTATTATTCCTAACCTCTCTTCCACAGATTCTGACAACCATGGACGGACAATTTCCTATGGTTTCTCCTGCTAGTCTGGTTGATATGGGCATCTTGAAACAGTGTAGCAATTGCCTCATGTACACAGACAACCCTCTACTACTACCACCTAGGAACACAATATGTCAGAGATGCAATTACATTCAGAAAGTACAGTTGTGTACACTTACCATAAATGTAGATGTTTGAGTGTATTCACTGGTACAGTCATCACACTTGGGTTATCCTGCCAGGGGCAGCCCTCAGTCAGCCCAAATACCAGAGGCTTAGTACTTCTGCATCGGTTGCTGTCGCTTCAGGACTCACGTCAGGTCATCAGAGATATAAAACAGGCAGCCGATGCCATTACATCAGTTTTTCTTGCCCCAAATGTCAGGCGCCCCCAAATAGGGAGATACGTTATGGTGGAAAAAACAAATACCAGTAGCCCTGTAAGGGGTTAGAAGGAGATAGAGAGAGAGAGAGAGAGAGAGAGACAAGGGGGTTGGAGGGTGGGAAACCAGGACTGAAACAGTGAATACACTTGAAAATTTACATTTATGGTAAGTGTACACAACTGTACTAAGTTCTTCGTGTTTCACTGTTGCAGTCATCACACTTGGGTTGATTCCCAAAGCTGAGGAATTGGTGGAGGCAGTCAAGAAGAGTTGGGGCTAGCTAGTATGCCCTGCAGGACTGCTGTTGCAAAGCCTGCCCTGGCTTTGGAAAAGATAGGCAGGTGATAATGCTTGGTGAAGATATGAACATAATTCCAAGTAGCAGCTTCCAGAATGTCCCTGGTAGGGACTCCTCTGAGAAAGGCTGTAGAAGTTCAAGTTGCCCTAGTGGAATGCATTCTGACCTCCTGAGGGGGTGGTTTCCCATGGTGCTTGTAACAAAAATGGATACAGTGTGCTATCCATTTGGAGATGGTTTGTTTTGATATGGCCTTGCCCTCTGCCCCTGGTGCAAAGCTGACTAGTAACTGGTCAGATTTCCAGAAGAGCTTAGCCCTATCCCGGTAGAATCTGAGCTGTCTGTGCACATCTAAGGAGTGCAGGATCCTTTCCCCCTTATTTTAAGGATTAGGGATAAAGGTTGGCAAATGGAGATTTGTTGAGAGCCACACTGGACACCACTTTAGACATAAAAGTAGGGTTAGTCCTGAGGGAGACCCTGTCAGCATGAAAAACAATGAAGGGTTCCAAAGCAATAAGTGCTTGTAGCTCAGATACTCTTCTAGCTGAAGTAATGTCCAGAAGCAAGGCTGTTTTCCAAGAGAGGAATTTTAACTGCTGACTCTGCAGGCTCAAAGGGAGGGTAGAGTGAGCTTTTCCAACACAAAATTAAGGTCCCAAGCAGGGGTGGGGGCTCTTCTTGGTGGCCTTAAGTTGTTATCCCCTCTCAGGAACTGTTTGATGAGAGGGTGAGAGAAGAGAGGTGGCTCAGTGCTGTAATGAGCAGAGATGGCAGAAGCATGGATCTTAATGGAAGAGAAGGACAGGCCTCTGTGGAGTAGGTCTGCTAGGTAATCCAGGATGAGAGGTAAGGATGGCTGTGCTGTATCCGCTCCTTTAGTCTGGATCCAGGAACAATACCTTTTCCACTTATCAGCACAGAATTTCCTTGTACTGGGTCATCTGGCTTCACGTATGACAACCAGTACCTGCTTGCTTAGGCTGGCTATTGGAGGAGAAGTCAAGGGATAAGCCAGGCTGCAAAGTTCAGGGTCTGCAATTGTGGATGCAAGATCTGTCCCTTCTGCTGAGTCAGGAGGGTTGGGATCTGAGGTAAGTGCCATGGTGGCACCGCTGACAGACTGCACAGTAGTGGGTACCAGTGTTGGTGTGGCCAGTCTGGGGCAATCAGGATAGCCCTTGGTCTTTCCTGCCTTATCTTGAGTAGTACTCTTGTAAGAACAGGCAGAGGGGGAAATGCATATATTGAGAGGTTTGCCCACTGGAAGGATAGGGCATCCACTTTCCAGGCCTTGCTATGATGTAACCTGGTGCAGAATTTGCTGAGCTAAAGGTTGTAGGGGGAGGCAAATAGGTCCACCTTCAGGGTACCCCATTTATAGGTCAGAAGGCTGAAGGTGTTGTGGTCTAAATGCCACTCATGTGGGTCTAGGAGATTTCTACTTAAATTGTCCGCCATAGAGTTTTGTTTGCCTGGCAGGAATTGAGCTTGCAGGTGAATATGCATGGCTGAGGCTGTGTTCCACAGGGTCATGGCTAGTCTGTAGAGTGGATAAGAGTGGGTTCCCACTGCTTGTTGATGTACCACATCACTGTGGTTTTGTTGGTTTCTATTAGAAGGGGCCCTGGTGAGAGTAGGGATAGTGTGCTGAACAGCTAGCATCTCTTTTTGGTTAATGTGCAGATGAATTTGGTTTGGGCTCCAATGGCCCTGAATACACCTGCTGTCCAGATGTGCACCCCAGGCATAGTCTGATGCATCTGTGGTTAGGGTCTGAGCGGTGTGGGGTTGTGTAAAGGGAAGTCCCTTGTTGTGGCTGCATGCTGCTGCCCACCAAAGGAACTCTTTCCTTAGACAAGGTATTATAGGTATGATAGTTTCCTGAGAATGTTGGCACCAAAGTCTTTTTAAGTGCCACTGCAGTTTCCTTATATGCAGTCTGGCATATGGAATTAGCAGAATACAGGAGGTCATGAACCCTAGAGCCTGCAGAATTCTCCTTGCGGATAGCTGGGTTCTGGTGGCCATTTGACAGAAGTAGCCTCAGGCTTGTTTTTCTGGAGTAAGGAATGCCATCTGGGATGCTGTGTCCAAGCTTGCTCCCAGGAATACAATTTTTGACTGGGGACTAGTTTGGATTTCTTTTCATTGATAGTGTACCCCAGGGAGGTTAGAAGGCCCTTTACAAATGTCAGGTGCTGCATCAGCTTTTCCTGACTGCCTGCCTGAATCAGGCAGTCGTCCAAGTAAGGGTAAATTTAAATCTTTTTCTGTCTGCAATAGGCAATGGCTAGAGCCAGGCATTTTGTGAAAACTCTGGTAGCAGTGGATAAGTGCAGAGAACTGATAATGCATAGATCCTGCCCTGAAACGTAGATATTTCCTGCAGGAGTCCCTGAGTGGGATGTGCAGATAGGCTTCCTTCAGGTGTAGGGTGGCTAGCCAGGTTTCTTTGGTCAGCATAGGTAGAAGCTGCTGTAGGGTGAGCATTTGGAATTTTGGTACCACCAAGAAGGTGTTTAGAATGGATAGATCCAAGATTGGGTGCCAGGTGCCCTCTTTTCTGGGTACCAAGAAAAGTCTGGAATAAAAACCTTGACCTATCTGTTCTGCAGGAACAGGCTGAATTGCCCTTATGGAAGCAGGGACTGAACTTGGTTTTGTGCCTCTGCCCACTGGTTTGGAGGAGGGTCTAGGAACCCCTTTGGGGTTAGCAGTGTGTGGAAATAAAATTTATATATATCTATAATAAAAGTAAAAACATGCTGTCTAGGACCAAGAATAAGCAGGTGCCAAATTGGAAGCAACCTCTCCTTTGTCTAAACAAGTAAATAAGGTCACTGGTGAAATCCTCTAACGCTAACTTAGAGCTAACTGGAGCTTTTCTCCCTTGGCCCCCACTGAAAATAGGCAAATGGTAAACAAACGTTAAATAAATAAATAAAATAAATAACTGAGTCCAAATTGACCATATCCACTAAGGACAATCACAAGGCCTTCTTCACATACATCCGCAATCTCAAAGGTAACACCCACATCTGCTCGCATACACAAATGCCGTACATACAGCCAACCTACTGTTCATTGAAAATTTTATGCCCCCCCCCGTCCTCCCCATCAGTAAACCAAGACATCCCCAGTACCTGCCCCCTCCCTTCATCACCAGGGAGCAGGTCTTTAATGCCCTCTCAACGGCAAAAAAATACAGCCTCCATGGGACCCGACAACATTCCTGGGCTGCATCCTACATGAACTACTAAGGCAAAAGCTCTAAGGCAAAAGCTCTCGGCACCATTAGGCACCCTATTCAACCAAAGCCTGAGCACTGGCTTTGTGCTACCAAATGGAGGACAGCTGCTGTCATCCCTCTACACAAAGGTGGAGCGTCCACCGACCCAGGCAGTTATAGGCCCATCAGCCTAACTACACTGATCTGCAAAACCACAGAACACATTATCATGGACCTTATAAACAAGGACATTGCAACCTCCAAATGCTTGACCCTACACAGTTTGGCTTTGTCAAAGGGAGATCATGCCTGTTAAACTTGGTTAACTTCTTTCAAACAGTCATCAAAGCCATGGACGAAGGAAAGACAGTGCACACCACCTACCTTGACCTAGCCAAAGCCTTCGACACTATTCTCCACTCAAGCATAACACAAACTCTCCCAGCTAGACATCAACTCGTATGTTACCATACAGGTAGCTAACTGGCTCACTGATATAACCCACTCAGTCAAAACAGAAGAAGCCACCTCTAGTAGTAGACCCGTAATGAGCTGCGTACCCCAAGGATCGGTCTTGGAGCCTCTACTGTTTGGGATATACTTTTCTGAGGTGCAAGCCAAAACCAGTGGTCTGTGGCTGACCATGTTTGCAGATTACTGCAAGCTGGGTGCTGTCTTAAATTCCCATAGTGATGTGAACATTCTCCAAGAGGGCCTTACCCAAACTAATGACTGGTGCCAGAAGCGTGGCCTCAAAATGAATGCCAAGAAATGCATCATTATCCCCTTTGGGGAAAATAGCATCCTCACTGATTATCAGATTAATAACAATGTACTAAGCATGCAATCAATCGTGAGAGACTTGGGCACTCAGGTGGATCGCAACCTGACTTTTGACCATCAAATTACCTCCATTGTACGGCTTTCTATATGGCCCACCTCATAAGTAAGGGTATTTCGTCCAAGAACAAGGAGGTCATAACATCCCTGTACTCCTCCCTTATCAGACCCATTATTAAGTACAATGCCTTTTTCAGCATGTACCTTGCCAAGCACATGCAGCAGCTGGAGAGACCACAGAGGTTCTTGACCAGGAAGGGTCTCAAACACCTATCCTATATGGTTAGACTAAAAGCCCTGTCTCTCTACTCAGTCTCGTACAGACTGCTCAGAGGTGACCTGTGTCTGGTATACAAGGCCGTCTCAAACCCAGCCTCGATGGAGTTGCTGCAAAACAGTAAGTCAAACTCCACTAGTGCAACCAGCACTCAAGGTCTCAACCTGATCTGTGACATTAATAGAACTTGTTGGCAGGATAGATTTATGTCCCAAAGACTCCCCCCCCCCCCCATCTGTGGAAGAGACTCCCTCTCAAAGTCAAGCAGAGTACCTCACTAGCCCTCTAACAGCAACCTGCATGACTGGATGGGAAACAGAAAATATACCCCTGGGATCCCACCTGTGTCCCTGCTGGACAGGGGAAACAGGTGCTGACTTTGTGAGAATGTTGGCAAAATTCTTGAATAGGCTTATAAGGGCCTCCAGGCCAATAACCCAGTATTGTCCTATGAACCTATGAATCCTGACTGAAATGTGGGACACTAAGAAGAGAAAGGCTGTGGACCGATGTTAATTTTACTTAATGAAGTTCTGACAGTAGGTCCCCCTCTGGAATCAAAGAGACAGTCAATAATAGCAGTGACACATAAAGGTGGTAAAGGACCCTGTATCCCCATTGTTATGTCATCCCATATCAATACTAAACCATGATTACAAGTGTTTCATGTTAGTATTAGCATGAAGATTGGGGGATAAACACCCAAAGCTGATTCAGAGGGACCAGACAGGTTTTGTAGGGGGAAAAAGGATGGCAGACAATCTGATTAAAGTACTGCTGATAAAAAAAGTTAAGCACAACTAAAAGGGGAAACCTGGCACTGGTGTCTTTGGATTCACAAAAGACTTTGACTAGGTTGCCTGGGAGTATATGTACAAAGTGATAGATGGGTGGGGACTGATCTGATTAGAAGGGTATATCAGGTGCACTAGCCAAAGTGGAAATCAGAGCAAGACTGTTGTTGTTTGTCTTTTGGCTTTTCTCGGTTAGGGGGTCGCCACAGTGAAACTCCGGTCCACTAATGATTGGCAGATGGTTTTTATGGTGTCGAGTTGCCAGTCCAACGCCAAACCTTCAGCGAAGGCATGCCCATTCAATGCATGTCTTTCGAACGCCCACTCGACTGGGGGAAGGATATGCAGACTCCACACAGAAGGCACTCCCAACCCAAGCAGAGAATCGAATGGGAGAATGTCTTGCTGTGAGACAACAACACTACCGCTGCACCACCGCAGAAGTGGAAATCAGAGCAAGATTATCAGAAGAAATTCAAATACAGAGGGTCATGCGGAAGGGCTGCCCACTGACTCCACTTTTATTTGCAATTTACTTGGAACTTTTGGAGATATCTGTGAGAAGGAATACAGAAGAAAATTACCTTGTATGTCAATGACATTTTACTGGTATTAAAAAAAGTTTGAACAGGTCCTCCCAAAACTATGGGACAAATAAACACAGAGAAAACTATGGCAGTTCTAGTAGGAGAGACAGAGATACAAAACAGAAAAGAGGAAATAGAGGGATATGGCATATTTGGTGATATGTTTAGGATAAGTGGTAGATCAGAAAAAGTAACATACCAGAAAATATTGAAAAAGATAAAAAAAAAATGTTACAAGAGTGAACAACAACAAAGTTTGAAATGGACCAAAAATTTCAAGGGCTGAGAATGTGCATCATACCTAAATCTATATATACAGATCAGGCCTTTTGGAATACACTAAAAAACACACACTTGAAAAAAGTTAAGCAGTTGATGAGAGACTTTATCTGTAATGGGGAAGGGCTAAGGGTAGAGTGGCAGAAACCTGACCCAAAGAATAGAAACAAGGGACCTGCGTATTCCAGACATATCACAGAACTTAGGGTAGTGTGGCAGAAACCTGACCCAAAGAATAGAAACAAGGGACCTGCGTATTCCAGACATATCACAGAACCTAGGGTAGAGTGGCAGAAACCTGACCCAAAGAATAGAAACAAGGGACCTGTGTATTCCAGACATATCACAGAACCTAGGGTAGTGTGGCAGAAACCTGACCCAAAGAATAGAAACAAGGGACCTGCGTATTCCAGACATATCACAGAACCTAGGGTAGAGTGGCAGAAACCTGACCCAAAGAATAGAAACAAGGGCCCTGAGTATTCCAGACATATCACAGAACCTAGGGTAGTGTGGCAGAAACCTGACCCAAAGAATAGAAACAAGGGACCTGTGAATTCCAGACATATCACAGAACTTAGGGTAGTGTGGCAGAAACCTGACCAGAAGAATAGAAACAAGGGACCTGTGTATTCCAGACATATCACAGAACCTAGGGTAGTGTGGCAGAAACCTGACCCAAAGAATAGAAACAAGGGACCTGTGTATTCCAGACATATCACAGAACCTAGGGTAGTGTGGCAGAAACCTGACCCAAAGAATAGAAACAAGGGACCTGTGTATTCCAGACATATCACAGAACTTAGGGTAGTGTGGCAGAAACCTGACCAGAAGAATAGAAACAAGGGACCTGCGTATTCCAGACATATCACAGAACCTAGGGTAGTTTGGCAGAAACCTGACCCAAAGAATAGAAACAAGGGACCTGCGTACTCCAGACATGGGGAAAGCCAGGGTACCTTTTTGGCTAGGCTTGTATAGGCCCTAGGGCCAATAGACTAGTACCTACCTATGAACCTGTATCACAGAACCTAGGATAGTGTGGCAGAAACCTGACCCAAAGAATAGAAACAAGGGACCTGCGTATTCCAGGCATATCACAGAACCTAGGGTAGTGTGGCAGAAACCTGACCCAAAGAATAGAAACAAGGGCCCTGAGTATTCCAGACATATCACAGAACCTAGGGTAGTGTGGCAGAAACCTGACCCAAAGAACAGAAACAAGGGACCTGTGTATTCCAGACATATCACAGAACCTAGGGCAGTGCAGCAGAAACCTGATCCAAAGAATAGAAACAAGGGACCTGTGTATTCCAGACATATCACAGAACCTAGGGTAGTGTGGCAGAAACCTGACCCAAAGAATAGAAACAAGGGACCTGCGTATTCCAGACATATCACAGAACCTAGGGTAGTGTGGCAGAAACCTGACCCAAAGAATAGAAAAGTACAGTTTTGTACCTACCATAAATGTAGATGTCCGATAGATATGCAACTGCAGTCCTTACATATGGGTTGTCCTGCCTCAGGCAGTCCTTCGGTTGGCCGGATTCCAAAGTCTGGGTCCGGCGTCGGCTGATGTCGCCTCCTCCCCGACGTCAGAGCAGCTGGGGTATAAAAGCATCAGCCGACGCCATCTTCCTCAGTGTTTCTTGCCCCAGATGCCAGGTGCCCTCCAAGGAAGGCTAAATTTAGAAACTGGATAAAAAATTCCAGACATACACAACAGTAATAAACAGATACACCATAACAGATATCCCCAGCTAATTAGAAAAGGAGGGAAGTGGACCCAATATACAGAGGGGTAGGAGGGAAGGAAAACCTGACTGCAGTTGCATATCTATCGGACATCTACATTTATGGTAGGTACAAAACTGTACTATGTCCAAGAATGCAACTGCAGTCTTTGCATATGGGTTGAATACCATAGCCAAGCTGGGGGTGGTAGACTCCAAGATAAAGATGGTGTAGCTAAAATGCCCTGCAGGACTGCCGAAGCAAAGCCTGCTCGGGATCTGGAATATAAAGGCAGGTTGTAGTGCTTGGAAAATGTATGCACGGAGCTCCATGTAGCAGTTTCTAGAATGTCCTCTGTAGCTACCCCTCTTAGAAAGGCTGTGGAGGTGGCTATAGCTCTGGTGGAGTGTGGCCTGATATTGGCTGGCACCCCCTTTCCATGGGAGGAATAACAGAATCTGATGCAATGTCCAATCCATTTTGAAATTGTTTGTTTGGAAATTGCCTTTCCTTGCACTCCAGCAGCGTATGCTACAAATAGTTGGTCAGACTTTCTGTTGGCCTTTGTTCTGTCCAAGTAGTAGCGCAGTTGTCTGTGTATGTCCAAAGTGTGCAGCAGTCTTTCTCCTTTATTTTGAGGATTGGGGAAGAAGGTAGGCAGGTGAATTGCTTGATTTGGAGACACCCAGGATATCACTTTTGGCATAAATGAAGGATTGGTTCTTAAAGAAACTCTGTCCTAATGAAAAATGAGAAATAGAGGCACTGCCATGAGGGCCTGTGTATCTCCGAAACTCTTCTTGCTGAGGTAATTGCCAACAGGAAAACTGTCTTCCAGGAGAGAAATTGCAATTCTGAAGATGCTGCTGGCTCAAAAGGAGGAAGAGTTAATTTTTCCAACACGAAGTTGAGGTCCCATGCAGGCACTGGTGGTTTTCTGGGAGGTTTGATATTCTTTATCCCTCTTAGAAATTGCCTTAGCAAAGGATGCGAAAACACAGGTGGATCAGTGTTGTATTTTGCTGAAATTGCTGAAGCGTGTATTTTTATGGAAGAATAGGAAAGTCCATTATGTAGCATTTCTGCCAAGTATTCTAGTATCTGTGGGATGCTCATTACTGATGCATCCTGACCCTTGTTGGCATTCCAGATGTTGAATCTCTTCCATTTGGCTGAATAAGTTTTTCTGGTGGAAGGTCTGCGTGCTTCCAATAAGATCTGTTGAACTTCTTTGGAGAGAGAGACATGGGGAGAAGTCATGGAACCCTCCAAGCTGTCAGCTGCAGAGCTTGCAGGTTGGAATGAACCGTCCTGTAATTGTGCTGGGTCAAAAGCAGAGGCCATTGAGGCAGGGGCCACGGCTTGGTGCAAGTTATGCTCCTTAGTAATGGATACCAGTGCTGTCTTGGCCAGTTCGGAGCTATCAAGATGCCTTTCGGTTGTTCTGCTTTGATCTTCAGTAACACCTTGGTCATTAATGGTAGAGGTGGGAATGCATAGATTGTTAGAGAGTTCCAGTTGAAGGAGAGAGCATCCATTTTCCAGGCTTGTGGATGGTGTGTCCTCGAGGAGAACTTTTTCAGATGATGATTGAGGTGCGAGGCAAAGAGATCTATGTCCGGCCTCCCCCATGCATGAGTTATTTGTGGAAAAATGTCTGGATGCAACATCCATTCATGCGGGTCCAAGATGTTTCTGCTTAGACTGTCCGCCAAAACATTGTCCTTGCCTGGAACAAACTGGGATTGCAGCTGTATGTTCAGTTTCAGGGACCTTTCCCAAAGAGTCATTGCTAGTCTGCAGAGGGGGTAAGAATGAGTACCTCCCTGTTTGTTTATGTACCACATAACAGTGGTGTTGTCTATCTTTATTAGCAGTTGGCCTTGTTGAAGATATTTTCCGAAGGCCTTGATTGCATGAATTACTGCTAGCATCTCTTTTTGATTGATGTGTAGATGCACTTCCCGGGGAGACCATTGTCCTTGAATGCATCTGCCCTCTATGTGCGCCCCCCCATCCATGATCTGAGGCGTCTGTTGTAATGGTTTGGCTTGTTTGAGGTTTGTTGAAAGGCATACCTTTGTTTTACTGGCTTGCTTGGGCCCACCACAGAAATTCCTTTTGTAGACATGGAATGAGTGGGATAATTGCTTCTAAGTTGTGGCTGTGTTCATAGGTTCATACTAGGCTATCTGCCCTAGGGCATTTATAAGCCTAGCCAGAGTGTGTTTGGCTTTCGCCACCCATTTTAAATTAATTTTGCTATGCGTTTTTTGAGGTTAGTATACTGTGCCTCTGTCTAACAGTGACACAGAAGTGATAGCCGGGGTAAACCTACGATCTCCCATCCACTCATCAAGATTCCTCTTGAAGAGAGTCAATGTGGGACTCTGCCTAACCTGGACTGGGATTTTATTCCAGAGTGAAGGGAGCCTCTGGGTTATGAATCTGTCCCTCCAACATGTCCTATTTATTTCAGTGCTGAGGTTCAAGTCTCTCGGCATAGCTCGATGGGATTTGGATTTTCTGAGGTGCAGCATGTCCATTAATTCTGGGTTGGACATGGCTTTATACGTCAGGCACAGATTGCCTCTGAGCAGGCGGTATGCCACTGAGCAGAGCTGGAGTTTCTTTAACCGGCAGCATATGGCATCTGTTTGAGCCCTTTGATCCTCTTGGTGAGGTACTTTTGGGGTCTTTCCAGTTGCTGCAGGTGTCTGGTAAGGTACATCCCAAAGGGGCATTGTACTCAATTATGGGCCTGATGAGGGATGAGTAAAGAGGCGATGACCTCCCTGATCTAGATGTGAATCCCTTCATGATTAGGTGGGCTATATAAAATGTTTTTCTAACCACTTTGGCCACGTGGTTGTCAAATGAGAGATTGCTATCAACTTGGGTCCCCAGGTCCCTAATGACTTCTTCTGTACTTAATGGATTACCACCTATGTGGTAATTTGTGAGCACTTTGTTTTTGCCAAAGGGGATGACTATACACTTTTTGGCGTTTAGCTTGAGGCCATGGCTCTGGCACCAGTTGTCTGTTTCTATGAGGCCCTTTTGGAGGATGCTTGTGTCGGCTGGAGAGTTGATTATGGCACCCAGTTTGCAGTCATCTGCGAACTTGGTCAGCCACAGTCTTTCTGTGTTGGCCTGTACCGCCGAGAAATATATACCGAACAAGAGAGGTCGCAGGACTGAGCCTTGTGGGATGCCACTTGTAACTGGTTTGGAGTCTGACATGGCTCCAGCAATTCTAACTATGTGGGTTCTGTCCTTGAGCCAGTTTGCAACCCATCTAGTGACATAGGGGTTTATATTTAAGCTGGTGAGCTTATCTATAATGCCAGTGGGGTATTGTATCGAAGGCTTTGCGAGGTCCAGGTAGGCTGTGTGGACCACCTTCCCTCGTCAATGGCCTTGGTGACTGTTTCAAAGAAATCAACCAGGTTTAAGAGGCAGGATCTGCCCTTAACAAAGCCAAACTGGGTAGGATCCAGTGTCTGTAGGTCCCCAATATCTTTATTTATGAGGTCCATGATGATCCTTTCCATAGCTTTGCAGACCAAGCTAGTCAGGCTTATGGGGCGATAGTTTCCAGGATTCGTTGAGGCACCACCTTTGTGGAGAGGGACCACTGTTGCTGTACGCCACTCTCTGGGTACATATCCTGTAGTAAGGCTAAGATTGAACAGTAGTTTTATGTTTGGGTTTAGCTCTTCTTGGAGTTCATGTAGGACAGCCGGGACACCATCTGGTCCCATTGATGCTGTGTTTTTTGCTTTGGAGAGGGCGGCTCTTACCTGAGCATCTGAGATGTCAGGGGGGCAGCACTCTGCTGGGATAGATATTTGCCCTTTTGGTGGGGAGAGGGGGGAGAAGTTTGCATTGAACCTGTCAGCTAGGATGTTGGCAATGTCTGTGGGCTCGGTGTATTTTTTGTCATTTTGGACTGATTGATTGATTGAAACCATAAACTTTTTAGGTACCATTGTAGTTTTCTCATGTGTAGTCTTGCCAGTGGAATCAATGGAATGCAAGATGCCATGAAACCTAGGGCCTTGCAGGATTTTCCTTGCAGTCATCTGGGTGAGCTTTGCTAGGCTTTTGAAGTAATCTGGTAATTGTTCTTGCTTCTCTTCTGTGAGGAAAGCCATTTGTGATTTTGTGTCCAGTTTGGCTCCTAGAAAAATTATTTGTTGGGATGGCAGTAGTCTTGATTTTTGAATGTTGACTGTGTATCCCAAAGCCTGCAGTAAGTGAATGACATAATTCAAGTTTTTTGTCAAGGCTTGCTTGCTGTCCGCTTGTATAAGGCAGTCGTCCAGGTAAGGGTATATTTGTATCCCCTGGAGCCTGCAGTGTGCAATTACTGATGCCAGGCATTTCGTGAATACTCTGGGCGCAGTAGATAAGCCAAAAGGCAATGCTGAGAATTGATAGTGCTCTGACCCTGCAAGAAATCTGAGGTATCTTCTGCAACTGTGTCTGATTGGGACATGCAGGTATGCCTCCTTGAGGTCCAGAGTAACCAGCCAAGACCTCTTGCCCAGCATGGGAAGGAGTTGCTGTAGCATCAGCATTCTGAATTTTGGCACAATAAGAAAAGTGTTTAGAGCGGACAAGTCCAGTATAGGTCTCCATTGCTTTTCTTTTCTTGGGACAAGGAACAGTCTTGAGTAGAATCCCTGGCCTTGTTCCTGAGGAGGAACCTTTTCTATTGCTTTGTTTTGTAGCAGTTTTGAAACTTGTACGAGTGCCTCTGCCCTTTGATTTTGTGGCAGGTTTGGCATGCCTTGTCTTGTTGGTTAAGTATGGAAGTGGAACCTGTAGCCTTGGTCTATTATGTCCAGAATCCATTTGTCCTTTGTTAAAACGTGAAAATTTTTTGAGAATAAGGATAATTTTCCGCCTAAAGGTGCTTCTCTTTGAGCCTTGGTTGGCGGTGTCAAAGCCAAGTCATTGTGATTGTCCCTGTGGAGCAGTAGAAGTCCCTGCGCCACTTCTCTGATTAGTCGGTTGCCACTGGCGTCCCCTGTAGGAGCCTCGGTATTGCCCTCTCCCTCGGGCACGCCTGTTTTTTCCCCTTTGGAACTTGCCAGTGTCTGGAAAGGACCAATTCTTCTATGGCCAATTCTTGCTGAACCTGGAGGAAATCTTTGACTGTTTGCACTGATTTAGCCTTTTCCTCAATTGATTTCAACACATCCTGAGCATTAGCACCAAATAGCTTGTGTTTTTCCAGAGGTGCATCTAGAAGCTTTACTTTAACATGATCTGGCAATGCCTGTTCTTTCAACCAAGCATGTCTACGTATGATGGCCCCTGTCATAGCTGCCCTACATGAAGCTTCCAATGCATCATAACCACACTGAAGAAAATGAGAAGTTATGTACCTACCATAACGTTCCATGTTAGTTGTCTTCTCTCGCCTTCTTTCTTGCTTGATGGGTTCGGAGCCGATCCTCGGCTCCGACTCGGCACTTGCTAAGCTCGAGAGTCACTTTTACCAGCTCGAGGCAGCCCCATATCCCATGATGCAATGCGGTAAGTACCCAGATCTCTTTTGATGACAAAAGGCAATAGCACCTAGCATAATAACTTCCCAAGGGAAGAAAGAAGGAGAGAAAGAGAAAGGTCTGTCCAGGCCTGGGGGAAGGAGGGAGGATCGCAATAAAGAAGGCGAGAGAAGACAACTAACATGGAACGTTATGGTAGGTACATAACTTCTCAATGTTAAGTTGTCAACCTCGCCTTCATTCTTGCTTGATGGGACCGCGTCCCTAGCACCTCTATCCTGGGTGGCTCAATGGAAAGTACAGTTTTGTACCTACCATAAATGTAGATGTCCAAACAGGATAGCATCTGCAGTCCTTACAAATGGGTTGTCCTGTCGTCAGGCAGCCCTTCGGTCGGCCGGATTCCAAAGTCTGGGTCTGGCCTCGGCTGGTGTCGCACTTCACCCGACGTCGTAGCTGCAGTTCTTCGGGTATAAAGGCATCAGCCGACACCATTTTCCCTCAGTGTTTCTTGCCCCAGATGCCAGTTGCCCTCCTGGATAGCTAAATTTTTGGATAAATGCCAATGTTTCCAAAAGGTAGAAGGCAAACACAAAAAATAACATGTATGTACATATATACAAACAAATACACCATAAGAAATCCCCCCCAGCTAGCTATTAGGTGGGCAAATACCCTAGGAATACCACAGAGGGGAAGGAGGGTGGGTAATCCTGACTGCAGATGCTATCCTGTTCGGACATCTACATTTATGGTAGGTACAAAACTGTACTATGTCCTTCAAGGATGCATCTGCAGTCCTTACAAATGGGTAGAATACCATAGCCAAACTAGGGGAGGAGGAAGAAGAAATTATGGTGTAGTTAGGATCCCTTGCAAAACAGCAGTGGCAAACCCTGCTCGGGATCTAGAGTATAGAGGTAAGTTATAATGCTTGGCAAATGTATGCACGGAGGTCCAAGTAGCAGCCTCTATAATGTCCTTGGTAGCCACTCCTCGTGAAGAAAGCTGTGGTAGTGGCTGTAGCCCTTGTAGAATGAGGCCTTATGTTCTGTGGAATTTGCTTTCCATGGTAGGAGTAACAGAATCTAATGCAATTTCCTATCCACTTGGAAATTGTCTGTTTGGAAATTGCTTTTCCTTCCCTTCCTGTTGCATATGCTACCAGAAGCTGGTCAGTTTTTCTATTGCCCTTGGTTCTGTCCAGGTAGTAGCGCAACTGTCTATGTACATCCAAGGTATGCAGCAGTCTTTCCCCCCTATTCTGTGGATTGGGGAAGAAGGTAGGTAGGTGGATTGCCTGGTTTAGAGACACTCTGGATACCACCTTAGGCATAAATGTAGGATTAGTTCTCATGGACACTCTATCTTGATGGAAGATTAGGAAGGGTTGTACTGCCATTAAAGCCTGTAGTTCCGAAACCCTTCTTGCTGAAGTAATTGCCAGCAGGAAAGCAGTTTTCCAGGATAGGTGTTGAAGATCTGTTGTTGCTGCTGGTTCGAAAGGGGGGAGTGTCAATTTTTCTAGCACAAAGTTCAAGTCCCATGCTGGCAATGGTAGTTTCCTAGGAGGTTTTACATTCTTAATTCTTCTCAGAAACTGCCTGAGTAGAGGATGTGAAAAGACAGGGGATCGAAGCTGTATTCTGCAGAAATAGCTGATGCATGTATCTTGATGGAGGAATAGGACAGGCCTGTATGGAGAAGCTCTGCCAAATACTCCAGGATGTTGGCAATGTCTACCTTTGACACATCTTTCCCACTTTCAGTACTCCAAATGAGAAGCCTTTTCCATTTTCCTGCGTAGTTCCTTCTTGTTGAAGGTCTGCGGGCCTCAAGGATAATGTCTTTAACCCTTTGGGATAAATCTGGGTTAGTTGCTCTTATGTAATGTTCCAGGCAGTCAGTTGCAGAGTTTTCAGGTTTGGATGCAGGATGTTGTAGTCGTTCTGAGTCAACATCAAAGGAATCAGGGGTAGTGTGTCCACGTTCTCCCCTGAGACATGCTCCTCAGTAATGGATACCAATGTTGTCTTGGCCAATCTGGAGCTATCAGAATTATCCTTGGACGTTCCTCTTTGATTTACAGTAGTACCTTGTGCATCAAAGGAAGAGGTGGAAATACATATGCTGTCAGGCCTTTCCAACTGAAGGATAGGGAGTCCACCTTCCAAGCAAGTGGGTGGTATGTCCTTGTGCAGAATTTCTTGAGCTGGTGATTGAGTGGGGATGCGAATAGGTCTATTTGTGGCAGTCCCCATTTCTTTGTGATGGCCTTGAAGATGTCCGGGTGTAGCATCCATTCGTGAGCATCCGAGGTAGTTCTGCTTAGCATGTCTGCTAGGATGTTTTCTTTTCCCGGTACAAATATTGCCTGTAACTGAATGTTGTAACTCAGAGCCATATTCCATAGGTCCAGAGCCATCCGGCATAGAGGGTATGAATGAGTGCCTCCCTGCTTGTTGATGTACCACATGACTGTGGTGTTGTCTGTCCTTATCATCAATTGGCCTTCTTGGAGGAATGGTCTGAAATTCTGGATTGCTAGTTTTACTGCCAGCATTTCTTTTTGATTTATGTGCAGGTGCAGCTGATCTGGAGTCCATAAGCCTTGTATGCACTTGTCCAGCATGTGGGCCCCCCAACCGAGGTCTGAGGCGTCCGTTGTGATGGTTTGGCTTGGTTGCATGCTGTGGAAGGACAAGCCTGGGTTTGACTGGCATTCCTGAGCCCACCATAGGAACTCTTGTTTCAGGCATGGGATTAGTGGTATTTCGGTTTCTAAGCTGTGCCTGTGTTGAGACCATAAATTCTTTAGGTACCACTGTAGCTTTCTCATATGCAGTCTGGCATGGGGGGCCAGGATTATGCAGGATGCCATGAAGCCCAAGGCCTGCAGTACTTTCCTTGCTGTTAGTTTGTTCTGCTTTGTTAATGCCAAGAAGTAGAGAGGAAGTTGTTCTTGTTTTTCTGCAGTTAGGAATGCCATCTGTTTTACTGTGTCCAACTCTGCACCCAAGAAGGTTATTGTTTGGGATGGTATCAGTCTTGACTTTTTTAAATTGACTGTGTATCCCAGGGCTTGTAGTAAGCAAATGACTCTCCGTAAGTCTTGTGTCAGCTTGTTTTTGTTGTCCGCTTGTATCAGGCAGTCGTCCAGGTATGGATAAATTTGGATTCCCTGAAGCCTGCAGTGAGCGATTACTGATGCCAGGCATTTCGTGAACACTCTGGGCGCAGTAGATAAGCCAAAGGGCAATGCTGAGAATTGATAATGCTCTGATCCTGCAAGAAATCTGAGGTATCTTCTGCAATTTGGTCGTATGGGGACGTGCAGGTATGCCTCCTTGAGATCTAGAGTTACCAGCCAGTACACCTTGCCCAGCATGGGAAGATGTTGCTGTAGGGTCAGCATTTTGAATTTTGGAACAATGATGAATGTGTTTAGAGCGGACAGGTCGAGAATAGGCCTCCAATTTTTCTCTTTTCTTGGTACCAGGAAGAGTCTGGAGTAAAATCCCTTGCCTTGTTCTGTAGGTGGTACCCTTTCCACAGCTCTCATCTTTGTTAATTGAGCTATTTGTTTTAGAGCTTCTGTCTTTTGATTTGGTGGTAGGTTTGGCATTCCTCTTTTTACTGGTAAAGTGTGGAAATGAAACCTGTAGCCTTGGTCTATAGTTTGCAAAATCCACTTGTCTCTTGTGATATAGTGCCAGTTTTTTGAAAATAAGGCTAACTTTCCGCCTAAGGGTGCTGCTATTTGTTCCCTGGTAGGCGGAGTCAGAGCCAAGTCACTGTGATTGTCCTGTTGCAGTGGTCGTGGTGGTGTCTGTGCCTCGTTGGTTGTTGCCTTGCCACTGGCGTCCCCTGTAGGCACCACCTCTGGATTGATTTCTGCCTCTTGAACGCCTATTCCTGCCTCTCTGAGTTTTAGAGGAGTCTGGAAAGGACCAATTTTGGAAGGCCAGTTCCTGCTAAACCTTGGGGGCTGAACCTGTAAGAAATCTTTCACTGTTTGTACAGATTTTGCCTTCTCTTCCATTTTCTTCAGTACCTGTTGGGCAGGGGAACCAAATAGACTGACCTTATCCATAGGAGCATCTAATAGCTTTGCTTTAACATGATCCGGCAAGACCTGTTCTTTCAACCATGCATGCCTTCTTATAACTGTGCCAGTCATGGCTGATCTAAATGAAGCCTCCAGTGCATCATAGCCACATTTTAAGGAATGGTTACTAACCTGCTGAATGTTATTCACCATTTCTAGAACATATTTCTTATCTAAAGAATCATCAGAGGACAGTTTCTTAGTTAACTGATCGAGCATAAACTCTTGGTATTGGATCATATGAAACTGACAGTTCAAAGCTCTAGCTGAGAGAGTAGCAGAGGTGTATACTTTTTTTACCCCATCTCTCTAAGGACCTGGATTCCCTTTCAGAAGGGAGAGGGTTTTTCGCTGAGGTCGAAGCTACTGCCTTAGGCCCCTGGGAGATAGTCTCAGGATCTGCAAAAGGGGCCTTGTATAAATGGTGATGAGTGTCCGGGACCCTGTAGAACCTATCGGGCTTAGCAGGGGCTGAAGGTAAGGTATCAGGAGCAGTGCAAGCATCATTAAATGCATCATCCACAACAGGAAGAACTGGAGGTATAGCTAAAGGCCTATGTTGCGGTAAGTGTAAAAAGGTCCTAAGCCTTTTCCTTGAATCTGAGAAATCTTGTCCCTGCCATTGGAATTGCTCTCTCATGGCATGTAAGGTTTCCCCAAAGGAAAACTCCTCTGGTGGAGAAGTTGAAGGAATCGATTCTTCAGCATCGGAATCTTCATAAGGAGAAAAAGGAGCCTCTGGATGGTCTGTATTGTCTGAATCATCAGAAGAATCATCTGAGGACACTGGCTCAGGGGGCTCTGCTCTAGGTCTCTTTTCTGGAGGTTGAGAGGCCCTGTCTGGGTGAGATTGGGATCCCCTTATTAAAGAGATGAGATCCTCTGCCAGAGTAAGCATTTGGGAACTGGAACTGGGCCTGTGAGAGGGGGGCTTAACAGGCACAGACTTAGAAGTTTTGGCTGCTTTAGCCCTGGCAAAGGCCTTTATAGACATGGCTGCAGGAGGCCTAGCAGCACCACGTGCTGGGGTAGAAACATCCAAAGGGATAGTGTCCGATAATTCTTGTGAAACCACAGTAGTAGGTAAAACTTCAGAGGCCGATTCAACAAGGGTAGAAGGGGCCTTGGTAGTAGTCATGGATTCGGCTGAAGATTGAACCGTTTGCTCGGTTTCGGCCGAAACCGAGACACTCGCGGTTTGCTTAACCGTGGTTTCGGCCGAAACCGCGGACCGCGAGTGTCGGTCCTTTTCTTTGCGTTTCTTAACAATTTGAGTAGTCGGAGGATCCGACGGCATTATGTATGCAAAATCTGAGCCGAAAAACTGTTTGGCAAACTCCGACCGACGCCTAAGCGTTCGTCGGTTGAAAGAAGCACAGGCTAAACAAGCTGCTACGTCGTGGTCTGGGCCTAAACAAGGTAAGCAGTAAGAGTGGAAATCTTTATGAGGTATTTGTTTCCCACAAGTTAAACAGTTATTCACTTTTTCTGACATCGGCTGAGGCAAGAAAGAGTCCCCAATGGGGTACTTAGCTTTTTAGAAGTCTTCGAAGTAGTATTCGGTAGTAGTAATCTCTGGATCTGACCGACCGGCACTTGCGAACAGCTTCTGCTTTGGGCGCCACGCGGCAAGAAAAACTGAGGAAAATGGCGTCGGCTGATGCCCTTATACCCGAAGAACTGCAGCTATGACGTCGGGTGAAGTGCGACACCAGCCGAGGCCAGACCCAGACTTTGGAATCCGGCCGACCGAAGGGCTGCCTGACGACAGGACAACCCATTTGTAAGGACTGCAGATGCATCCTTGAAGGACATCAGACTCTTGAGAACTGTAGAGCCAAAACTGGCTCTGTCCCTGGAGGCCAAATCCAATTTGTAATGGGAAACAAATGTATGAGGAGTGGCCCAAGTGGCTGCTGCACAAATAGTGTCTAATGGAAGTCTAGCTTGAAAAGCTGTGGAAGTGGCTAAGCTTCTGGTTGAATGCGCTTTAGGTTTCGAGCACAGCTGTTTTCCCCTGAGCTGATAAATTTCAGAGATGACAGAAGAAAGCCATCTAGACAAGGACACTTTTGAGACAGGAAGGCCTTTCTTGTTATCAGCATAAGAAACAAAGAGTTGATCGGATTTCCTGAATTGTTTTGTTCTGTCCAAATAATATCTGAGTTGGCGGTGGACATCAAGATAATGTAATTTTTGTTCCGATCTGTTTGAATAGTTTGGAAAAAATACAGGGAGATCAATAGCCTGATTCAAATTAGTCTTTGAGGCGACCTTAGGCAAAAAGGTCGGATTAGTTCTCAATGATACTCTGTCTTTGTGGAAGACCAGATAGAGCATGAAGTTCAGACACCCTCCTAGCCGAAGTAATAGCAACCAGGAATAAAGTTTTCCATGAAAGAAATTTCAGGGAACAAGAAACAGCTGGCTCGAAGGGAGGAAGAATCAAGGATGTCAGCACTAAATTTAGGTCCCATTGAGGAGGAGGACTCCTGACTGGAGGTTTCAGGAGGAAAATTCCTTTCAAGAAGGCTCTACAAAGCCTGTGGGACATAATGTTGTGATCTGCGAACCCGACATGAAAGTTCGAGATAGCGGCCAACTGAACTTTGACTGTGGAAGAAGAGGAGCCCGCGTGAAAAATCTCCGCTAAGAAACCCAAAACTGCTTGTACTGGAGCAGTGAAGGGATCAATATTCTTGGCTTTAGCCCAATAAGAAAAACGTTTCCATTTGCTAGTATAAATCCTCCTAGTAGAGGATTTTAAGGAAGCTACTATGATGTCTCTAACAGGGTGGAGCAACCATGCTGTGAGGTTGAGAGAAGGGATAGACCGGTGCAGCTGACCGGATTGGTGAGTCAGAAGATCTGGCACAGGGTCCAGATGCCATGGCTGCACCAAAAGGTGACGATGGAGGAACGGAAACCAAATTTGTCGAGGCCAATAAGGAGCAATGAGAATCATTTTGGCTCTCAAAACGGTGGCTTTCTGGATAACTTGAAGAATCAGAGGAAAGGGAGGAAAGGCATAAAGAAGTCCCTGGGGCCAATCCTGGGTCAGAGTGTCTCTGGGGGGATGGCCTGGCAGTGGGAAGAGAGAGAAGAAGTCTGGGCATTTGCTGTTTTGGGGAGTAGCAAAAAGATCGCAACATGGGCAACCCCATTCCAGAAAAATTTCTTCCACTATAGATTGTTTGAGAGACCACTCGTGAGGCAGGAGAATAGCTCTGCTCAATCTGTCCGCTAAGATGTTGGTTTTCCCAGGGATATGCGTTGCTACCAGAAACCGATGAGAGGAGATGGCCCATTGCCAAAGTCTGAGCGCTTCTCGACACAAGGGGTAGGACTTGGTTCCGCCCTGTTTGTTGATATACCAAACTACAGACATGTTGTCTGTGTGGACTGCAATTGTCCCCAAGGGAAGAAAGTCATTGAGGGCTTGCAACGTTAAAAGCACTGCTCTCATCTCTAGGACAATTATGTGCAGGTGGTATTCGAAAGGTTGCCACGTCCCATGAACCATCCTGCCCTGATAATGCCCCCCCCACCCGATCAGGGAGGCATCCGTAGTGACAGTGGCTACCGGGGATGGGGGTACAAAGGGTCTGCCTTGGTGAATCTGGGGAGAAGTAATCCACCAAGCAAGATGATTCTTGCAAATCTGTGTCACCAGTATTTGGTGACGCATCGGAAGTTGTTGGTAAGACCACTGAGTGAACAACATCCACTAAAGAAGGCGCATATAGAAGCGAGCCAGGGGAAGAAGGGTAATGGCCGCAGCCATGAGGCCCAACACCTTTAGAACCATTCTGGCCTGTACCTTCTTGCTGGCTAGAATGATCCTGACGTGACTTTGAATGTCTGAGATTCTTTGATCTGTAAGGGTAGCTGACATCCGAACAGTGTTTAAGTTTGCGCCTATGAAAATAATAGACTGGCAGGGCAATAAGGAGGATTTTTCGGAGTTGATCGAGATGCCCAATTGAGAGCAAAGATTTATTGTATAATCCCTGGCTTGAAGAAGCTGATGCCTGGTGGTGGCTGAAAGGAGCCAGTCGTCGAGATACGGAAACACCTGGAATCCTTGACATCTCAGGTGAGCCGTGACCACTGCCATACATTTGGTGAACAGTCTGGGGGCTGTAGTGAGACCAAAGGGCAGGGCTCTGAACTGGAAATGACTGGACCCCAGCCGAAAGCGGAGAAACCTCCTGGAGCGTCTGTGAATTTTTATGTGATAGTACGCATCCTGAAGATCTATTGAGCACATCCAGTTGTCCTTCTGTAAGAAGGGCAGAATTGACTGAAGAGTGACCATTCGGAATCTTGTCTTTCTCACAGACTTGTTGAGTCTGCTGAGATCCAATATTGGTCTCCAGTCTCCTGTCTTTTTGGGGACCAAAAAGAACCTTGAGTAGATTCCAGGCTCTGAATGATCTGTTGTAACTGGCTGAATGGCTCTTTTTTGCAGAAGTTTTAAGACTTCTAACTCTGCAATTTCCCTTAGACCGGGTGGTACATCTGGAAGGGAATTTGAGTGAGAGAAAGGACTTTCCTCGAAAGGAATTTTGTAACCCTCGGATATGATCGACTGTACCCATCTGTCTTGAGTGAGGGAACGCCAGGCTTCTGGGTACAGCGATAGTCTTCCCCCGACTGCCTCCAAGGATGGACAGTCGGGCAACATCTCAGGGATGCTGAAAGGGCTTGTCAGAGAGGGAATCTCCGCTTCCCTGGTTTTGTGGACCCCCCCTCTGCCTCTAGAGCGGCATCTGTTATTGTTACCCCCTCTGCCTCTAGGGGTAAACTGACCACGTGAATCCGGCGTGACTCCTTGGGATTTGCGGAACCACATTTTGCCACCCTTCTGCCCTTTGGGGTAAGGTCTAGAAGGGGTGGAAAAACGGACCCCTACGGCAGAAAGAGTCTTGCCGTCCTGCTCACACCTGGTCAACGTTTCCTTCACTTGAGGGCCAAACAAGGCTGACCCATCAAAGGGAGAGTTTGTGAAGGACGCCTTAAAGGGATCTGCAAAATTACAGAGCCGCATCCAGGCTTGGCGTCTAAGAGCCACACCTGTACCTGCGGCCCTACTCGCTCCATCTGCTGCATATGATATCAGTCGCATGGAGGAGTTAGCAATAGAAGTAAGGGTTCCCAGCTGCGAAGCAATTTTTTCTTGAGCCCCTGCAGCTGTCGGATCCTGTACTACTTCACCTAGCTCTTTAAGGATATCCCTCTGGAGTCTGGTGAAGTGACATAGGTAGTTCAGCGAACGCATAGCAAAGGTCGCTGAAGAGAACATCCGCTTACCATACATATCCATGGTCCTAGAATCCTTATTAGGAGGATGGACAGGTACGGAAGGATCTGCAAGTTCCTTCTTAGTGGCATCCGCCACCACCATGGCATCAGCAGGGACACCTTTCATGAGGAATTGCTTGTCCGAAGGGGCAGTAATAAATTTAGAAGGCCTCCTAGGGACTGGCTCTACAGAGTCAGGAGCAGCCCAAGCCTTTCGAGCAATAACCTGCATAAGGGGGTCGAAAGGCGGAGACACCCAGGAGGTGGAGGGCCGAGATCCAAACGCCTCCAGGTATACCGACTCATCCTCAGAGGGATTATTGGAGGGCCAGTTTCCCCTCTGTTTAAGGAGTTCTAGGATGTCTGAAAAGGAGACATCCTCAGAGGGGGATCTTGGGGATCCCTCCGACTCATCTAAGTCGGTATCTGAAGTGATAGACTCGGGGGAGTCTACATGTTTCCTCTTACAGGTCCTCTTGCGTGGAGGATCGCCTGACTGATCAGGAGAATCCTCGGAAGAGGGGGTTCTTCCCAGTGGGGAAACCTGAGGCGGAGGATCTCTGGGTCCGGGAGCAAGAGAAATGGCAGAGATATCGACAGGCACCATAGAGGGAGGAGCTAAGGGAACAGACTGCTGGCTGAGTCCAGTGGCCAGCACACTCTTCATCACCTCGAAGGCTCCCCTCCCAGGGAGGTCCGAGAGAACCCGTTCCGAAGAACCAGGAACACCAGGGCCCACCGAAAGGGAAGGCTCCAAGGCAGATGTCGGAGCCGAGCTCACCAAGGCCGAGGCTCCAAGGGGAAGAGTGGGGTCGGACAAGGGTCCGATGCCACTCACCCCCTCGGAGGAGACCAGGGAAGCCCGACCACCGAATCCCTCTAAGGAAGGTCTCGAAGAGGAGATGAGTAGAGGCTGAAGGAGCAGAAGGGGGAGGTATCTGTCCCTCAGCCCTAGCAGAAACCATTCCCGAAGACTCCAACTCCAAACTCTGGGGTAGAGTCGAAGGAGGAACTGCAATGGGGTGTGGACTAATAGTCGTCTGTTGAGACGGACTATGTAGCATCTGGGCCAGTGCCTGTGATTTTAATAATCTACTGACCACCCTCTCTAAATCATGGTCAGAAAGCCTGGATGACCTGGATGATCGGCTCCGATGGCTCCGTTCCGAGAGGAGAGGAGATGCCGGAGCCGAGAGTATCGGTTCCAAGGAAGGGGACCTGGACCTCTTCCTCGAAGGAACCATCAGAGCCGACGAAACTATGGAAGCTGTCGGAGCCGACAACTTTTCGGCACTGACAGAAAGTCTCGATGCATCAGCTCCGGCCGGAGCAGATACAGACATAAAGGTAAGGGTGTCGGAACCGGTCGGCGCCGACACCGAAGCCTGAGCCACATGGTGGTCGGAACCGATCGGAGCCGACACCGAAGTGACCGAACCAGAATCAGCACCGATAGCCATCGGTGACGAAGGTTTGTGCAAACCAGGATCGGCTCCAGCCGGAGCCGATCTCGACTCTGAAAGAGTTGGAGCCGAGGCCGCAGGCTTGGACACAGAAGCCTGGGCCTTGGAAGACTTGGAAGTCTTGGTTGGAGCCGACTTAGCCAGAGAGCCCTCCGGTTTAAGTAGGCCCCTCAAAATAAGCTTGTTTCTCCTCTCCTGCAGGACTCTCTGGCTAAAAGAATGACAAATCGCACAGGAGTCCTGCAGGTGGAGAGGTCCCAGGCAGTATAAGCAAGAAGTGTGACCGTCTGTCAGAGACATCTTCTGACAGCACGAGTCACACTTCTTAAAGCCTGAGACCCTTTCCTTAGACATGGTTGTAAAAAAAAACACACACACAACACCTGTCCAAGAAAGAATTATCCCAAAATTAAAGAAACACTAATGTCTCACATACACACACCCTAACAAGGGGGGGGGGGATGGGAGGGGAGAAGGCCTGACTAAAAATTTTAAGGAGAGAGGGAAATCCTAGTCAGAAAGGGACTAAAAATAGTGTAAAACTGTTAAAATTAAAGTTTAAATAGAAAAAGGGGCAAAAACAGTAGTGTATAAATCACTTACCAGGAGCTGGTAAAAGGAGGACCTCATCAGCGAAGCGGCAAACGACATCTGGGTACTTACCGCCTTGCATCATGGGATATGGGGCTGCCTCGAGCTGGTAAAAGTGACTCTCGAGCTTAGCAAGTGCCGAGTCGGAGCCGAGGATCGGCTCCGAACCCATCAAGCAAGAATGAAGGCGAGATTGACAACTTGATTGTTAACCTGCTGTGTATTATGAACCAAATCCTGCAAGGCCTTTCTAGGCTCAGGAGAGGCTAACTTTTTCTGCAAATCATCCATCAAGAAATCCTGATACTGAAACATATGAAAAAGGCAATTAAGGGCCCTCATGGCAAGGGTGGTTGAGGTATAAACTTTTCTGCCCCACCTCTCCAGGGACCTAGATTCCCTGTCTGCGGGCAAAGGATTTTTGGCCGTGGAAGTGGCCACTCCTTTGGGCCCCTGGGAAATAGTTTCTAGATCAACAGAATGGGCCTTAAAGAGATGTTTATGAGTTTCAGGAACCCTGTAGTATCTGTCTGGCTTAACAGGAGCAGGAGGGAGAGAATCAGGAGAAGCACTCGAATCTGAGTACACATCATCCAATACATCTAACACAGGAGGGATAGCTAAAGGCCTGTGCTGGGGAAGCTTAAGGAAGGTACAAAGCCGTTTCCTGGAGTCGGAGAATTCCTAGCCCTGCCACTGAAAATGCTCTCTTATGGAGTGGAGAAGTTCCCCGAAAGAAATATCCTCAGGAGGAGAGGCAGAAGGAATAGATTCCTCAGCATCAGAATCCTCGTAGGCCTGGAAGGACTCTTCCTGGGTATCTGAGTGATCTGATTCACCAGAGGCTTCATCTGAGGAAAGGTTATCTCTGTCTGCTCAACCCTAGGCCTTTTGTCTGAGGGCGGCTGAGAACCTCTGACAGGATGAGCCTGGGAACCTCTGATTAAGGAAATTAAATCTGCAGCTAAAGTCATGATCTGTTTATCAGAAGTAGAACCCTGAGATAAAGGTTTAGGAGGGTGAGACTTAGCCTGGCTGGCAGCCTTAGCACGTGTGTAGGCCTTGATGGACATAGACACCAGAGGCCTAGCTGCCCCATGTGCTGCTTTGTCCACTGGTATGGTCTCAGGCAAATCTTGGGCTTCGGCTTCTGGAGGAAAATCAACAACCGGCACCGGCGTAGGCTCCGGGGCCGAGGTGAACGGTAAAGCGGTGTCGTCGGTCTGGAGCGGTGGAATAACCGCCTCAGAAGAGACTGATGCACTCGCGGCAGGTTTTGGCATGGTGTCGGTGGAAGTCGCGGGTCGAGAATGTCGGTCCCGGTCCTTCCGTTTTTTGGAAATATGTGTTGTCGGTTGTTCCGATGGCGTGATATAGGAGTATTTTTCGCCAAAAAAGTCTTCAGCAAATTCTGCCCGGCGCCTAAGAGTGCGCTTATTGAAGCAAGCACAGGCAGCACAGGCCGAGACTTCGTGGTCTGGGCCAAGGCAGGGAAGGCAGTAAGAGTGGAAGTCCTTATGAGGTATTTGTTTACCACAAGACAAACAGTTATTAACTTTTGCAGTTTTATCTGACATCGGCTGAGGCAAGAAAAGGTTCCCCAACGGGGTACTTAGCTTTTTGATGACTTCGGTTACTGAAAACACAGGAGCTGGCTGACCAGCACTTGTGAACTGCTTCTGCTTTGGGCACCGCGCGGCAAGAAAGACCGAGGAAGATGGCGTCGGCTGATGCTTTTATACCCCTGCCGCTCTGACGTCGGGGAGGAGGCGACATCTGCCGACGCCGGACCCAGACTTTGCAATCCGGCCGACCGAAGGGCTGCCTGAGGCAGGACAGCCCATATGTAAGGACTGCAGTTGTATTCTTGAAGAACATCAAGGGACCTGCGTATTCCAGACATATCACAGAACCTAGGGTAGTGTGGCAGAAACCTGACCCAAAGAATAGAAACAAGGGACCCGCGTATTCCAGACATATCACAGAAAGTACAGTTTTGTACCTACCATAAATGTAGATGTTAGAGTGTATTCACTGCTGCAGTCATTACACTTGGGTTATCCTGCCGTCAGGCGGTCCCCGCAGTCGGCCAGAGTTCCAAAGTCTTGGTCCGGCGTCGGTTGCGGTCGCTTCTTCCCTGACGTCAATGTGCCAGGGGTATATAAGATGCAGCCAATGCCATTTTCTTCAGTTTTTCTTGCCCCAGATGTCAGGTGCCCCGAAAAAGGTAGGCAATACACATTGCTAATAAAGCATACATAAAAGATAAAAACAATACCTTCAGTTACAAGCAAATACATCACATAGGTTGTATAGGTAGTGAGGTAAAGATAAGTCCCAGCTAAGAAAGTGGGGATGGAGGGTGGGTAACCTGGACTGCAGCAGTGAATACACTCAAACATCTACATTTATGGTAGGTACAAAACTGTACTATGTTCATCGTGTTTCACTGCTGCAGTCATTACACTTGGGTTGAATCCCAAAGCTGAGGCTGGGTGGCTGGTTCTATAAAGCATTCGGGGTGGCTATGAGGCCCTGCAGCACTGCAGTGGCAAAGCCAGCTCTGGATTTAGAGTAAAGAGGCAGGTGGTAATGCTTGGTAAAGGCATGCACTGAACTCCAAGTTGCAGCTTCCAAAATATCCTTGGTAGGTACTCCTCTAAGGTAGGCAGTTAAAGTGGCTGTTGCCCTGGTGGAATGTGACCTAATGTTGCTAGGTACAGTTTTTCCATGCTGTGTGTAGCAGAAACGTATACAGTGTCCTATCCATTTTGAGATGGTCTGCTTCGAAATAGCTTTTCCCTGTGATCCTGCAGCATATGCTACAAACAATTGCTCAGTTTTCCTGAAAGCTTTTGTTTTGTCCAAGTAGAAGTGTAACTGCCTGTGTATGTCCAATGAATGCAGAAATCTCTCCCCCTTTATTTTGGGGGGTTTGGATAAAATGTTGGCAAGTGAATAGTTTGGTTAAGAGCCACAATTGATACCACCTTTGGCATAAAAGTAGGGTTTGTTCTTAAAGAAACCCTGTCTTGATGAAAAATGATGAACGGTTCTACTGCCATTAGTGCCTGTAACTCTTGAGACTCTTCGTGCTGAGGTTATTACCAGGAGCAGAGCAGTTTTCCATGACACATATTTTAATTCTGCTGAACTGTCTGGTTTAAAAGGAGGTAACGTTAATTTCTCCAAGACAAAGTTGAGATCCCAAGTTGGAATTGTTGCTCTCCGGGGTGGTCTTATGTTTTTAGCCCCTCTGTTTTATCAAAGGATGAGAGCAAATTGGAGGATCTGTGTTGTAATGAGCTGAGATGGCAGAGGCGTGGATCTTAATGGATGAAGATGATAGGCCTTTATCCAGCATCTCAGTTAAATACTGTAGTATCTGAGGGATATTTGGGACAAGAGGGTCAAAGCTTTGAGCCTGGTTCCAGGCACAGAATCTCTTCCACTTTTCTGAATAGGATTTCCTGGTGCTAGGCCTCCTGGCCTCCAAAATGACATCCATAACAGCTTTAGAGAGAGGTGTTGTCAGCTTGACTAAGGGATCTGCCATGCAGCCAGGTTGAAGGTTTTGAGCTGGCTGTGAAGTATCGGATTGCTTTGTTGAGTTAGAAGGTGCGGAATTTGAGGTAAAATCCATGGTGGGCCTTGAGCTAAGTTCTTTAAGATTGGGTACCAGTGCTGGCATGGCCAGTCTGGGGCAATCAGGATAATTTTTGGCTTTTCTTGTCTGGGTTTTAGGAGTACCTTTGGAAGGAGAGGCAGTGGTGGGAAGGCATACACTTGTAGGTTTTTCCAGCTGAATGAGAGAGCATCCACTTTTCATGCTTGTGGGTGGGAAGTCCTTGTGCAGAATTTCTGCAGTTGGCAATTCATTGGGGAGGCAAACAGATCTATGTCTGGGCTCCACCATTTTTGTGTTATAATGCTGAATATTTGTGGATTTAATTTCCACTCGTGAGGATCCATGATGTTTCTACTTAAGTCATCTGCCAGAGTATTTTTCTTTCCTGACAGGAATTGTGCTTGCAGATGAACTTGATAGGTTAGAGCTGTGTTCCACAAGGTCATGGCTTGTCTGCAGAGGGGATAAGAATGAGTGCCCCCTTGCTTGTTTATGTACCACATAAAGTACAGTTTTGTACCTACCATAAATGTAGATGTTCGAGTGCTAATACAGCTGCAATAATCACATATGGGTTCTCTGCCGTCAGGCGGGTCCTCGGTCGGCCGAATTCCAGTCTTGGTCCGGCATCGGTTGTTGTCGCCTTCTTCCCTGACGTCAGTGCGACAGGGGTATATAAGACACAGCCGACACCATGTTCTTCAGTCTTTCTTGCCTCAGATGTCAGGTGCCCCCAGAAGGAAGGCAATACATAAATTATATATATATAATCATGCAATGCAAAATAAACAAAAATCAGTAGTTGCAAGCAAATACACCATAGTAGGATAACCCAAACAGGTTGTATGAGGAGGAGTTAGCCACTAGCCTTTACCCTGAGGGGAAGGAGGGAGGGAAACCTGTACTGCAGCTGTATTAGCACTCGAACATCTACATTTATGGTGGGTACAAAACTGTACTATGTTCATCATGCATACAGCTGCAGTAATCACATATGGGTGGAATCCCAAAGCTACGCACAGGGTGGTAGGCACTAGGCAGAACTGGGATGAGCTAGAATGCCCTGCAACACAGCAGCAGCAAAACCTGCTCTAGTTCTGGAATATAAAGGCAGGTGGTAGTGTCTTGTGAAGGTATGTACAGAACTCCAAGTGGCTGCCTCCAAGATATCTTTGGTAGGAACTCCTCTGAGGAAGGCTGTGGAGGTAGCTGTGGCCCTGGTGGAGTGTGGTCTGATGCCTACAGGGACAGATTTCCCATGATAGGAGTAACAAAAACGTATGCAGTGGCCTATCCATTTAGAGATTGTCTGTTTGGTAACAGGCTTCCCTTGAGCTCCTACAGCATAAGATACAAAAAGTTGTTCTGATTTCCTGAAAGGCTTTGTTCTGTCCAAATAGTAACGTAGCTGTCTATGGATGTCTAAGGAATGTAGCAGCCTTTCCCCTTTGTTTTGAGGATTGGGGTAAAATGTAGGTAAGTGTATGGCTTGATTTAAAGCTACCCTGGATACCACTTTAGGCATAAATGACGGGTTGGTTCTAAGGGAAACCCTGTCCTGATGGAAGATAAGAAAGGGCTGCACAGCCATGAGGGCTTGAAGTTCCAAAACCCTAAGAGCTGAGGTAATGGCCAGAAGGAAAGCTGTTTTCCAGGACAAGTATTGCAAATCTGTTGAGGCAGCTGGTTCAAAGGGAGGCAATGTTAATTTTTCTAGAATGTAATTAAGATCCCAGGCTGGTACTGGTTGTTTCCTTGGTGGTCTTATATTCTTTGCCCCTCTGAGGAATTGCCTTAAAAGTGGGTGAAAGAATAACGGTGGATCTGTGTTGAATTCTGCAGAAATGGCTGAGGCATGGATTTTTATGGAGGAAAATGAAAGTCCACTGTTCAGCAGCTCAGCTAGATACTGTAATACCTGAGGCAAATTCAGTTTTCTAGGGTCCTGGCCTTTTTTCTCATTCCAAGAGCAAAACCGTTTCCATTTTGCGGAGTAAGTCTTCCTAGTAGATGGCCTTCTGGCCTCCAGAATGACATCCTGCACCTCTTTGGAGAGTAGGGTCTGCTGTGGTGTTAAGGAATTTTCCATGCAGCAAGATTGAGTGTTTTTAGCTGACTGAAGAGTTTTGTAGCTGTGCTGAGTCAGCAGAAGAGGCATTAGAGGTAGAGGCCAGGGAGGAGTATGTGTTAGGCTCCTTAGGAGTGGGTACCAGTGCTGCCTTGACCAGTCTGGAGCAATCAGTATCATCTTCGGTCTGTCTGCTCTTGCTTTCAAGAGCACCTTGGATAGAAGAGGCAGAGGTGGGAAAGCGTACACTGTCAATGCTGTCCAACTGAATGAAAGGGCGTCCACCCTCCAGGCCTTTGGATGAAAAGTCCTTGAACAAAACTTTTCCAGTTGATGGTTCCTGTGGGAGGCGAAGAGATCTATGTCTGGCCTTCCCCATGCTTGGATTATCTTTGTAAACACCTGTGGATGCAGCTTCCATTCATGTGGATCTGTCATATTTCTGCTTAGATTGTCCGCCAGTGTGTTTTCCAAACCTGGCAAGTACTGTGCTTGAAGTTCGATTTGCCATTCCAGAGCCAAGTTCCAAAGAGTCATGGCTAGTCTGCACAGGGGATATGAATGTGTTCCTCCTTGTTTGTTTATGTACCACATCACTGTGGTGTTGTCTGTTTTTATCAATAATTGCCCTGGATGCCGGAGGTCCTTGAATCCTGTAATTGCATTTATCACTGCTAGCATTTCTTTTGATTGATGTGAAGGTGCTTTTCCTTTTGGGACCATTTGCCCTGAATGCACCTGCCTGTCATGTGCGCCCCCCAGGCATAATCTGAGGCGTCTGTTGTGGTGACTTGATTTGCTTGAGGCTTGCAGAATGGGAGACGTGTGTTTGCTTGAAATGCTTGGGCCCACCATAGAAATTCCTTTTGCAAACATGGAATTATTGGTATTATTGTTTCCAAATTGTGGCTGTGTTGAGACCATAGGTTTTTTTTAGGTACCATTGAAGTTTTCTCATATGCAACTTTGCACATGGGATTAAAAGAATGCAAGATGCCATGAAGCCCAGAGCCTGCAGGATTTTCCTTGCAGTAAGCCTGGTACAATTTGCTAGTGTTTTGAAGTACTGAGTTAGTTGCCCTTGTTTTTCTGGCGTAAGATAGGCCATCTGGGTGTTGGCACCCAGGAAAGTTATTTTCTGAGATGGTGTCAACCTGGATTTCTCTTTGCTGATTGTGTATCCCAGAGAATTCAGTAACCGTGTTGCATAAGCCAGATGTTCCAGAAGTGTGTGCTTGCTGTCCGCTTGGATCAGGCAGTCGTCCAAATAAGGGTAAATTTGTATCCCTTGAAGTCTGCAGTAGGCAATTACTGATGCCAGGCATTTCGTGAATACTCTGGGCGCAGTAGATAAGCCAAAGGGCAATGCAGAGAATTGATAGTGGATTGAACCTGCAAGAAATCTGAGGTATCTTCTGCAGCTTTGTCTGATTGGGACATGCAGGTATGCCTCCTTGAGGTCCAATGTTACCAGCCAAAACTCCTTGCCCAGCATGGGAAGAAGCTGCTGTAATGTGAGCATCTTGAATTTTGGTACGAGTAGAAATGTATTTAGGATGGATAAGTCCAAAAAGAGTCTCCAGTCGGTTCCTTTTCTTGGTACCAGGAAAAGTCTGGAATAAAAACCTTGACCTTGTTCTTGAGTAGGAACCTCTTGAATGGCTTTCATGTCCATGAGTTTTGTAATTTGTATTTGTGCCTCTGCCCTTTGATTGTGTGGCAGGGTTTGGCATGCCTCTCATTTTTGGAAGAGTGTGAAAATTAAATCTGTAGCCTCTGTTTATTATGTCCAGGATCCATTTGTCTGTTGTGATAATCTGCCAATTTCTTGAAAATAGTGCCAGCTTTCCTCCCAAGGGGGCTGCCAGCTGAGATTTGCTTGGCATGAAAAGGAGGAAGTCATTGGGTTTGCTTTCTGTATTGTTGTGCACTGTCTTCGCCACCTCTTGGTGCTTGAGTTTGCCATTGTCTGCCTCTATATGATCCTTGAGATTGTCCTCTGCCCCTTGAGCGCCTGTATCTACCTCTTTGGGGCTTGTCCGTGGCTGGAAAGGACCAGTTTTTTGTAGGCCAATTTCTGCTAAAACGAGGTGGCTGTACCTGTAGAAAAGCCTTGACAGTTTGCATAGATTTAGCTTTTTCTTCCATTTTTCGTTATATCTCCTCAGCATTAGTACCAAATAGCACATCCTTTTGTAAAGGAGCATCTAGCAGTTTAGCTTTAACATGATCAGGCAAGCTTTGTTCCCTAAGCCAGGCATGTCTACGAATGACTGCTCCTGTAGCAGCAGCTCTACTTGAGACCTCTAAGGCATCATAACTACATTGTAAGGTGTGTTTACCCACTTGTTCTGCACTATGCATCATATCCTGCAATTCCTTCAAATCTGGTTGTTCAGGTTGAGACATTTTGTTTCTTAATTGTGATAACAGAAACTGCTGATATTTAAGCATATGGAACTGACAATTTAAGGCCCTCATGGCTAGGGTGGCCGAGATGTATACCTTTTTCCCCCACCTTTCCAAGGATCTAGATTCTCTTTCAGAAGGTAGTGGATTCTTGGCAGTAGAGGCCTTCATTCCCTTGGGGCCTTGAGAAATGGTTTCAGGGTCAGCATTATGGCTTTTGAAAAGAAACTGGTGAGAGTTAGGGACTCTGTAGTACCTATCAGGTTTGACTGGTGCAGGAGGCAGGGAATCCGGATTAAGACAAGCCTCCGAGTAAACATCATCAAGTATGTCCAGGACAGGAGGTATAGCCAGAGGTCTGTGTTGAGGTAACAAAAGAAATTCCCTAAGCCTTTTCTTGGAATCAAAAAAGTCTTGGCCTTCCCAATGGAAGTGCTCCCTCAAGGTGTGCAAGGTTTCCCCAAAAGAAAAATCCTCTGGGGGAGATACAGAAGGAATGGATTGTTCTGCATCAGAATCTTCATAAGGGGAGTACGAGTGTTCCTCCACATCAGAATGTTCTGAGAAAATGGAGCCCTGTTCAGAAGAGGGAGAGTCTTCCTCCACTCTGGGTCTCTTGTCTGGAGAGGTTGGGAACCCCTGATATAGGAAATTAAATCCTCAGCCATTTTAAGCATCTGCTTTTTAGGCATGGGGCCTGGGGATGGGCCCTGTGCAACAGGCCTCTTGGGATGCAAGGCTGATTTGGGCTTAATGAAGGCCTTAATAGAAAAGGAAGAAGAGGGTCTAAATACACCCTGGGTGGAAGTGGACCTGTCCACATTAGGAGGCTCAACACTCACTGTGGTTTTGGTGGTTGTAGTCTGAGTAAGGGCCGAGGTACCAGCGGTCTCGGGTACAGAAGACACCGCCAAGGAAGTGTCGTCGGTAGTCAGGGACTGCATAGGCGTCTCGCTGAGAACCGGACCACGTGTAGCCGGCTTTGGCGTGGTGTCGGTGGAGACCGTGGGCCTCACGTGTCTGTCTCTGTCCTTGCGTTTTTTGGACAAAACGGTAGTCGGAGTATCCAACGACATTTTATAATCAAATGCTTTACCAAAATAATGTTGGGTGAACTCCGCCCGACGCTTAATAGTGCGTTTATTGAAAGTCGCACAGAAGCGACAGCCCGAGACGTCGTGGTCTGGGCCTAAACAAGGTATGCAAAGGGAATGGAAATCCTTATGCGGTATTTGCTTCCCACAAGAAATACAATTGTTAACTTTGTCTGACATCGGTCTGAGGCAAGAAAATTTTCCCCAACGGGGTACTTAGCTTTAAAGAAGACTTCGGTTTCCAATTTTTCGTAAATTCAGGAGCTGGCCGACCGGCACTTGCGAACTGCTTCTGCTTCGGGCACTGCGCAGCAAAAAAGACTGAAGAACATGGCGTCGGCTGTGTCTTATATACCCGTCGCACTGACGTCAGGGAAGAAGGCGACAACAACCGACGCCGGACCAAGACTGGAATTCGGCCGACCAAGGATCCGCCTGACGGCAGAGAACCCATATGTGGTTACTGTGGCTGTATGCACGATGAACATCTGTGGTGTTGTCTGTCTTTAATAATAGTTGTCCTGGATGCAGAAGGTCCTTGAAAGCTGTTAGGGCATTTTGTACAGCTAGCATCTCTTTTTGATTGATGTGAAGATGCCTTTGGTCTGCGGCCCACTTGCCCTGAATACATTTTCCTGCCATGTGTGCTCCCCAGGCGTAATCCGAAGCATCTGTTGTTATTTTCTGCCTGGCTGTGGGCAGAGTGAAAGGCTGTCCCTTGTTGAGGTGACATGCCTGTGCCCACCATCGAAACTCCTGTTGAAGGCAGGGAATAAGTGGTATTACTGTTTCCAAACTGTGACAGTGTTGAGTCCAAACATTTTTTAGGTACCATTGTAATTTCCTCATATGCAGTCTGGCATATGGAATTAGTAGTATGCAGGATGCCATGAACCCCAAGGACTGCAGAATTTTTCTTGCACAGAGTTGGGTTTTTGTTGCCATCAATTGAACATACAGAGTCAGTTGTCCTTGCTTGTCTGGCATGAGATAAGCCATCTGGGCTGTTGTATTTAAGCTGGCACCCAGGAATACTATCTCTTGTGAGGGCACTAGTTTTGACTTCTTTTCATTTACTGTGTACCCTAGGCAAATTAGCAATCTTTTTACAAACGCCAGATGCTTTAGAAGAATGTCTTTGCTCTCTGCTTGAATAAGGCAGTCGTCCAAGTATGGATATATTTTAATTCCTTTTTGTCTGCAAAATGCAATTACTGGTGCCAGGCATTTTGTGAAGATCCTGGACACAGCAGATAAGCCAAAGGGCAGTGCAGAGAATTGGTAATGCATTGAACCAGCTATGAATCTGAGGTATCTTCTGCAATTTTGTCTGATAGGGACATGCACGTATGCCTCTTTGAGGTCCAAAGTAATAAGCCAAGCCTTCTTGCCCAGCATGGGAAGAAGCTGCTGTAGTGTCAACATTTTGAATTTCGGAACATCCAGGTGAGTAGAAAGTTCCAGTATGGGTCTCCAGGCTTTGTCCTTTCTGGGGACCAGGAAAAGTCTTGAGTAAAATCATTGTCCTTGCTCCTGTTGTGGCACTTTTTGAATAGCTCTAATGTCCAGGAGGGCTGTAATTTGTTTTTGTGCCTCTGCCCATTGATTTTGTGGCAGGTCTGGCATTCCTTTTAGCCTTGGTAAAGTGTGAAGGTGGAACCTGTAACCTTGAGACACAATATTCAGAACCCATTTGTCTTGGGTGATCATATGTCAATTGTGAGAAAAAAGTGCTAGTTTTCCCCCCAAGGGAGCTGCCAAAAGGTAAGTGCTTGGCATTTGAAGGGGGAAGTCATTGGGACTGTTTCCTATAAGGTTGTGACTTGTCTTCCCCTCCTTTTGGGGTTGAAGCACCCCACTGTCGTGGTCTACAAGAGCCTTGCGGCTGAGATCTGCCTCTTGGGCGTCTGTATCTGCCTCTTTGTGGTCTGTCTGACACTGGAAAGGACCAATTTTTTTGAAGGCCAATTTCTGCTAAATCAAGGTGGTTGTACCTGTAAGAAATCCTTTACTGTTTGCATAGATTTTGCCTTATCCTCCATTTTCTTTAATACCTCTTCTGCCTTAACGCCAAATAAAACATCCTGTTGCAAAGGTGCATCCAATAATTTTGCTTTAACATGATCAGGTAAACCTTGTTCTTTTAACCAAGCATGCCTTCGAATCACAGATCCTGTAACTGCTGCTCTACAAGAAGCCTCTAATGAATCAAAACCACATTGCAGAGTATTTTTTCCCACTTGTTCAGCTGCATGCAATAAATCCTGCATTTCCTTATAGTCAGGATGTTCTGAACTTGTAAGCATTTTCTGTTTTAATAGAGACATTAAATATTGTTGATATTTAAGCATGTGGAACTGGCAATTTAAAGCCCTCACTGCTAAAGTTGCAGAAGTGTAAACTTTCTTCCCCATCTGTCTAATGCCCTAGAATCCGTCAGAGGGAACTGGATTTTTAGCCGTGGAAGCCTTTACCCCCCCCTTTGGGACCCTGGGAAATAGTTTCTGGGTCAGCAACAGGGTTTTTATAAAGAAATTTGTGAGAGTCGGGAACTCTGTAGTACCTGTCTGGCTTGACTGGAGCAGGGGGCAAAGAATCAGGATTTAAACTGGATTCAGAGTACACATCATCCACAGTATCTAACAATGGCGGAATAGCAAGGGGCCTGTGCTGAGGCAGTAAAAGAAAGTCTCTGAGCCTTGTCTTGGATTCTGAGTAATCCTGGCCCTCCCAATGGAAATTCTCCCTCATGGTATGTAAAGTTTCCCCAAAAGAGTAATCCACAGGAGGAGAGGCTGAAGGAATTGATTCTTCAGCATCAGAATCCTCATGGGGGGGGGGGGGGGGTATCCCTGGTCTGAAGAGGAATCCGAAGAAATGGAAACCTGGTTCTGTATCCTGCCTAGGCCTTTTATCAGGAGGGGGATGGGAACCCCTGATCAGAGTAATTAAGTCTTCGGTCATTTTGAGCATCTGTTTTTTAGGCATGGAGGCCTGTCCAGGTGAATGCTGCACTTGTTTCTTTGTCTTTAATGGAGTCTTAGACTTAGCTGTAGTTTTGATGGTAAGCTGAGGTGGTCTGAAAACACCCTCAGAAGCCGATGCCTGCTCAGCGGCTCTGGACCCATCTGAAGAGTTAGTTTCTGTAGGCCCAATACCTTCAGTATCCGGAGGCCCAGCCATCTCCACGTGGGAGTCGGAGGTGACCTGTGGCTCTGAAGTAGCAGTTGTCAGGGGCTGCGAAAGCGCATCACTGAGAACCGGAGTACCGGCAACTGACCTAGAAGAGGCTTCATCGTCAGTTTTGGGCCTTGGATGCCTGTCTTTATCCTTGCCTTTGCGTTTTTTGTGTATTCCGGTCATCAGTTCTTCCGATGGCATGGTATAATTGAACCTTCGGCCAAAATAATGTCGGGCAAAGTCAAACCGATGTTTAATAGTGCGCTTGTTAAATCTAGCACAAAACCGACTAGTGACGTCGTGGTCTGGGCCTAGGCATGGAATACAGTAAGAATGAAAATCCTTACGAGGCATTTGCTTCCCACAAGAAATACAATTATTAACTTTTACTGACATCGGTCTGAGGCAAGAAAAAGTTTCCCCAAAGGGGTACTTAGCTTTATTGAAGACTTCGGTTCTGAAATTCAAATTGAAAATCTCAGGAGTCGGCCGACCGGCACTTGCGAACTGCTTTTGCATCGGGCACCACGTGGCAGGAAAGACTGAAGAAAATGGCATCGGCTGCATCTTGTATACCCCTGGCGCACTGACGTCAGGGAAGAAGCGACAGCAACCAATGCCGGACCAAGACTTTGGAACTCTGGCCGACTGCGGGACTGCCTGACTGCAGGATAACCCAAGTGTAATGACTGCAGCAGTGAAACACGATGAATATCCTGCAAGCATGTCAGATAGCAACTGTGCTGAAGATGCTGGATATAGACTATGAAACAGTTTGGAAGGAGATGATTTTAAGCAGACAAAATATGGATTATAGGAAAAGGGATATAGTACGTATATTGCTAGAAGAAAATAAGAACCTAAAGACAGACTGGGCAAAAGTAACTGAGAAAGTGTTTGGCAGGAGATGGTGAGAACAGGATAAATATATTTGGATAATAAGGAATGGAAACAGAAAATTGGAAAGAAATACAGAAAAATGCCCTCTAGAGATGGGGAAAGGCACAGCAAAAAATGAACTACTGCTCTCATTTAATAGTCTATTAAAATTTTTGGACCAAATAAACAAAAGTTATGTTTTTCACCATTACGTGATCATGTTGTCTGTCTCCATCTGGTTTGGTTCAACCTGTGGGACCTCAGATCCAACACCAGCCAGCTGAAAAAGTCTTGAGCCCAGTTGGCTCCACCTCCCTTATCCATAACACCCCATTCCTCCATCAACCCCCTGATCTAGTTTGCCTCATGAGATAATGACATAACAGACAACTGAAAATATAACTCCCACCACTTGGGAAAGCAAGACTCCAAAATAAGCAATCCTCAATCTCCAGTCATCACATGAGGAAAGACTCGACATGTCAACATTAAGGCAGGGGGTAGGAGGGTGGGGAGTTAAACCAGATGGAGACTTACAACATGCATCTATTGCTATGGTGAATGCATAACATTTGTATCCAATGGTGTCTGCTCCATCTGGCTTCAAACTGTGGAACACAGTTCCCAGCCACAAACGTTCCTCGGGAGGAAATAAGGAAGGATATTCCATAACACAGTGGAATCAAAGGAAGCCATGGCTCTAGATAAGATATCAGCTTTTAATGTGAAACAAAGGTGTGCTGACCCAACCAAGTGGTAGCAGCACAAATGTTGTCCATGGGAACTCTAGAAACAAAAAAGGTAGCTATGGCCTTTGCTGAATGGAATAGCACACAAAATATAGTCTGACAGCCACTTGGATAAAATCACTTTGGGCAAAGCTAAGCCCTCCCTGGAATTTATAAGGAGACAAACAACTGACTTGACTTCCTGAAAGATTTGGTATGATCAAGATAGAATACAAACTGCCTATATACATCCAGATAATGTAAAAGGTTTCCAACCTTTGTTGGAAAAACTGGGAAAAACAAGGGGAGATGAATACTAAAGCTATTCTTGGACACGACGCTACTGTAGGCAGAAAGGAACGGTTGGTACGAAGAGAAACCCTGTCTTTGTGGAACACCAAATAAGGGGGATGAAGAATCAAGTGCATGCAAATCTGAAACACTTCCTGCGAACGTAACCAGCACCAAAAACAAAGTCTTCCAAAACAAAAGCCTCAAGTCTGAAGAAGCTGAAGGTTCAAAACCAGGATCAGTCAGAAACTACAAAATGAAGGCCAGATCCCAGGGAGGGACTGGATCCTGTATTGGGGGATGATAGAGGAAAGTACTTGCCTTGGAAATCCTAAGGGAAGCCAAAGGCACACTATTCCTACCAAAGTGAAAATTAAAAATGGATGCTAACTGTACTTTGATGGTAGAAAAGCTAGAACCTGAACCAAGCAACTCGGCTAGAAAATCCAAAGTGGCAGAAAAAGGGTCAAGACCCCAAGTCTCTGCCCACAAACAAACCGTTTTCACTTACTAGTACATACTTTTCTAGTGCATTCCTTTTGAGAGGAAGACAAAATATGAACAACTGCCTATGAAAGCTTACAATTCCTGGTCATCAAGGGAACTGAAGGAACCAAGTGGTCAACTCGACGGACTGAAGACTGGGGAATACAGACCTGCTGGGTGAGAAATGAGATCAGGAATGGGATCCAGTACCCAATGGGGGTACTGTAGAACAGGCGAGCGAAAGAGAAACTACAACTGATGAGGCCAAAATGGGACAATGAGGATCACTGTGGCTCTGCAGTGGGCTGCTTTCTGTAGAATCTTTCCCATCAAAAGAACTGGAGAATAAAACAAAAGTCCTGGGGGCCAGCCAAGCACCAGAATGTCCCTGGGTGCCTGATCTGGAGGGGAATAATGGTATTAACAATGACTACACTTGGTGTTGGATAGGGAGGCAAACAGGTCACAAGACCGAATGCCACAACATTGAAAAATCCGAGCTGCCACTGCTGGATTTAGGGACCACTCATGCGGCAGCAAAATGCTTCTGTGAAGCAGTCAGCCAGAATGTTGGGCTTCCCTAGGATATGAGTTGCTACCAGAAACCAATGAGAGGAGATCACCCACTGCCAAACTCTCATAGCCTCCCAACAAAAAGGGTAAGAAAGTGTCCCCCCTTGTTTGTTGAAATACCAGACAACTAACATATTGTCTGTCTGTATGGCAATCACACCTCTGGTAAGGGTGTCCTGAAAGGCCTGCAACATAACAAGGACTGCACTCATTTTCAGAAACACTGATGTGACTATGGGCCTCTGCAGAAGACCAGGACCCTTGGACTGTCCTCCCTTTGAAATTCTCTCCCCACCCCAGGAGGGAGCCGTCTGTGGTGACCATGGCCAATGGAGAAGGAATTACAAATGATCTCACTTTGGTTATTTCAAGGCAAACTGTAACCACTATTGCATTTATTTGTTGTCCACCTTTGTTAACAGTATAGGAAAATCCAAGGGATGAGTCAGGAAGTAGGGCACTCAAGTGATATCTGGCTAAGGGAACCAAGTCCTCTCAACACTGCCATATGACCCAGAAGTTTCAAAAGTGTGTGAGCCAGTAGGTTTGGAGTTGCAAACCCAGACAGGGCCTGATCCCAAAGACTGAGTACTCTGGAGTTCGGAAGCCTAGCAATTTGATGTATCATGTCTAAGTGACACCCTATGAACTCTAGAATTTTACAGACTGAAGGCTCAATTTTGGATAGCTGAGTGTAATAAGTTGTTGCACAGTTGGAGTAAGGAGTCCCTGCCCAAGATCAATGAAGCCTTTGTGAGGGCGGTGAGTAGCCATCATCCAGGTACAGAAAAACCTGAAAACTCTACAGCAAGAGCCAGGTCATGACCACTGCCATGCACTTGGCAAACGCCCAGAGCCCTGAAATGGTAATGATTGGCTCCAGGCTGGAAGCCTCCCAGAATGCTGATCTATACTGATGTGATGGCAAGCATCCTTGAGGTCTATCAAGTAGATCCAATCATCCTTCGTCAAAAGATGTAAGATGAACTGCACCATGACCATCAAGAACAGTCTTTTTGATGAACTATTTTAGTTTTCTCAAATCCAAAAGTGGTCTGAGGTCCTGTGTTTTCTTTAGAAGGAAAAAGAACCTGGAATAGACCCCAGATCCTATCTGGTCTGGTGGGCCTCCTAAATGACTCAATTTGTGAGCAGCTTTTGAATCTCTACCACTGTGTAAAGTCTCTGATAGGTGGAACATTTGGGAGATGTTTTGAGTGATAGTTTGGGGAATGCAATAACCTCTGGATAGGACTCTCAACACCAAGGCATGTGAAATGATGGACTCCCAAGCTTTTGGGAGGAGAGCTATACAACCCCCAACTGCCTCCAGAAAAGAGCAGCCAGGCAACCCTTCTGGATTACTGGAGGGGCCTGCCAGAAAAAGTTCCATGGAAGCCCTAATTCTGAGGACTGTCTCTATCCTACAGCTGATATCCATTATAATTCCCACAACCCTCAGGAGAAACCTTCAGGAGGAGCGCCAAAGGAAGAAAACTGTGACTTCCTAGAAACAGTTCTTTGGGGGGTAGAAAAGCCTACTCTGATGGTGGACAGAGTCTTCCCATTTTGTTCACTCCTCATTACAGTACCCTTAACCTATGGCCCAAACAAAGAGGACCCAACAAAAGGTGCACTGATGAAGGGTGCTTTGAAACAGTTCACAAAGCTACACAATCACAACCAGAAGTTATACTGCACTGCAATCCCAGAGCCTGCCACTCGAGATGCTCCATCAGCCACATTAGATTTAAGTCTCATTGAAATGGTGATGGAAACCAAGGTGGACAATCGAGTCTCCAGCTTTTCCTGAGTCTCCAGATACTGCTGTGTCTTGAGGGTACATGACACTTCAGACACTAGGTTCTACTGAAGCCTTGTCAAGTGAGATAAGTAGTCACGTGCTCAAAATGCAAAAGTGGATGAGGTACAGGCATGCTTCCCTAATTCATCCAGTGCCTGAGACACCCTGTTTACGAAGTGGATTGCGGAGCTTTCCTAAGAAATCTCCTTCTTGCTGACGACCACCACCACAATGCTGTAGACAGCCAGACCCTTACTCCAATAAGATCTGTCTTTGGGAGGGATAATAACTTTACCTGGCTTTCTATGGATGGGCTTCACTGTGTTGGTCTCTTTCCATGCCTTCTGGGATACCAGGTCTATAAGGAGATCCAGAAAGGGAACCACCCAAGGAATGAATAAGCCTATGCCAAAGGCCTCCAGAAATACTGACTCTGGAGAGTGGGCTTCAGTGGTCCAGCTTTCACACTGGTCAAGTAGCTCCAATAAGTCACTGAAGGAAGTATCATCATGTGGGGACTTAGAGGAACCCCTCTCCTTCCTCAAGGACAGTATCCTCAGTGAGAGACTCCTTTGGGGAATCAAAGTGCTTCCTCTTGCACTTCCTCTTTCCTGAAACCTCCTGTTATGGTAAGTCCAGGGATGACAAGGAGGAAGTGGGAAGCCCTGTCATGAGGGCAGACTGGAGGATGGCTGAAGTAGCCTGTCATGGAGCAGACTGACTGGCTAGAAGAACAGATGAAAACTCCGGAGGGGGGGGGGGCATCTGGAGAAATCCAACCCCTTTACTCTAGAAGAGAACATCCTCTTCTCAACATCAAAGGCCAAGGCAGACGCAGGCCTCTTGGATCAAAGGGTCCTAAAATGTGAAGGTACTAAACACAGCCATGAACCCAAAGGAGCCATGCCTAGACCTGACATTGCGATTGGTGCCAAGCTGTCAAAAACTGAATCCCCAACAGGAAATGACAATCCTGAAACAGGAACTGTTAACGTCAACCTGGAAACCCCAGTTTTGATACTATGGCTCCAAGGTGCCAACAGCCCCAAACAAGTCAGGGCCAAGGCCACCAAGGAACAGGATGCAGATGAAGGCCATCAAATCTGATCTGAAGGGTGGAAACTCAGCCGGCCCAACGGACCTTGTTTCCAAATGGGCCAAGGGAGGAAACCAGAAGGATGAAGCCAAGGGTCTTGGGGGATAAGGCCTAACTGCATCCATCTGTGCCTGAAAAAATACTTCTTTGGCTGCTCCAGATCAGTAGTTTTGATGCTGCCCACCAACCTCAACAAATGGACAGAAGCAGCCACCAAGGATGGTTTGGAGGGTCTATGAGAAGATGATCCTGCGTGAGGGATCTAAGCTAAAGAGGCCTGGAAATGGGGATGACTCCAGCAACTGAACAGGAGGCGTGCTGGGGAAAAACGGAGAAGCCACCCTACCTGAAGGTGACCCTTTGACCAGGAAGGGGCTCATAGCATTAGGACCCTTAGAGGCAATCTTGCCTGATTTGGGTGCTGAAGGTGAATGAGCTGACATTGGGACCAGGGCTGCTGAGGAAGCCAAAAGTTAGGGACCATTGCATCTGGAGAACCCAAGAGAGCAGGACTAGAGGTGGAGGCTGAAGATGGCGGGTAAGGCTCACATTTAGTCTGTTTGGGTTTCATGGCCTATAAGCAGCAGCAGTATCAGAGGAACCTGAAGGTAGAAGCCCTTTCAGTATGAGTTTGGTCTTACACTCGATGGCTCATAAGCAAAAGCTCTCATAGATGAAGTGCCTCAAATCAATATACCCCAGACTCAAACAATAAACTTATTTTAGGTGCATGTCCTGGGAAGGCAATTTGTGTCCACAGGACACACACATTTTGAAACCCTTGTCCATCCTAATAGTACAGCCAAAAACAAAGAACCTCTGCAAAACAAGAAATGGGAAGAGGCCGGGAAGGGAAAGAGATGACCAGATTATACTACCTACATACCTAATGACAAGACCGACCCAACACTATTAGTACAATATTAACTGCTCACAGAGGTATGGGAAGAAGAAAATCTTACCAAGAGATACTGTGCTAACCTTTCAAAAAGAAAAAGTAAAGGGGAGCCCAAGACCAAGCTGCAGATACGAATGGAAGCAAACAAGACTTGGGGAACCGATGGAGGAATGGAGAATTATGTGTAAAGGAAAAAGAGTCAAGTGGGCTAAAGACTTTTGTATTGGCTGATGTCAGATCCGAAGTCCCACAGGCTGAAACAGATGGAGCAGACAACATCGGATCAGAAGAATTTAGCATAGCACAGACTAGGGAATGGATGTATTAAGGAGTGAAAAGAGATGGGGCAAGCTGAGAGATACATGGACTCAACGTGTTCAGGATCTATAGCTGGTAATGGAAATAGATATAAGAAGGCAGGAGAGGAGGTCTACTAAAGGACTAATAGGAAGAGGGAGGAAGTGGATGACAGGCACTGGAGAGGAAAAAGCAGATTCACATAAAAGGCAATGGAAAGAGGAATTAAATATAAATAGAAGAGGAATAGAATGAAATCCCGAGACTCCCAGTATACGTATCAAAGTCTTCAAGATTTAGAACCTTTGCTTGGAAATGTCTTCATAAGTATTTTTATATACCAAGTAGATTGGCTTGGATGTTTCCAGGGACAACTGGAACATGCTAGAAATGTCAGGAAGACGGGTACACAGCAGCAAACGTTCTGGAGCTGCAGAAGACTAGAAGCTTACAAAGAAGAAATAAACTAGCTAATACAAAACAGGATAGAAGCTGCAGGAAACAGAACTAAAATCCAAACAATTCCTGTTAGGATACCAAACAGGATTACCAGAAAATCAAAAACTGCCAGCGGTACCACTAATGACAATAATTAAGACGATGATAACCAGAAAGTGGAAAAGTAAAGAAAATCCTGCAGGTAAGGAATTGATTAATTTAATTAATGGAGAGGTGGATTTGGGAAGGAACAAAACAAGTGCAACCCTGGAGTGAGAATATAAAGTAAGGGGGGTGTGGGGGCATAGCCCCCACATAATTGCAGTTTATGTACTATTATATACATGTGTATCCATTAAAAATACATTGAAACATATAACGTCATTAAAAACTAGTTGCAAAATGAGGGGGGGCTACACCCCCCCAAACCCCTCCAACTTTACATTCTCACTCCAGGGTCACACTGCAGTGGGGCAGGGGCTATATTCCATTTTCAACCAAATGTAATTCGACCAAATGAGCTTTCAGTCAAATGTGCTTTCAGTGAAATGGGCTGACTGAAAGCATTTTCGACCAAATGTAATTTGACTAAAAGCAGCAGACCCGTGCATCCAGGAAGTTGAAGCACAGATTAGAAGGAATCGGAATTTGAAAAGGAATGAGAGATTGAAGCAAAAACAGATTACGTGTCCAGAAAAATATTATTTGAATTTAGCTAGTTTTTTTGAAAATGGGATTTTAACTATGTTAGGAATTTGGGATGAGATAAAGTTTCTTTAATATGGGAATGGAGAGAGTCCCAGTTTGGAGGCTGGATGATGAAGCAGTGGATTGGGCAGTGCAGCCTAGTTTAGGAAGCTTACAGCATAGGTTCTGAGTGGGCTTGACATCTGAGACTGATGAATGGGGAGCATTTTATTAATTTAGCTACAAAGGGAAAGTTTGTCTGCTTATTTACATGTTTGAATAGTTGTGTTAACTCTGACAGTAACAATTTTGCTTTTTCCAATGTTTTGTTGGGGGCGTTCATGTGCTGGTAAGGGTGTGAAAAACAGGTAAATTGTACTGGTTGTGGTTTGAATGTGCATAAAGTCTCTTTTTGAAGCAATTGCTACTTAAAGGGAGTCCATAAGCTACAGAAGTCTTATTAAGCCTGCTTAGAAGCACCCCTTATCTCCATCTGCAGTCCAGCAGCTCAGAAGCTATAAATTCTTGTACTCAGACAGCAGCCCTTGCACTGTGTTATGATGCTGATGATACAAAATGCAGTGCCTTACATACATCAAGTATCAAATCAAGGTTTTGGAATCACATGTTTAACCTCTGAGTTGCAGACTTTCATTTAACTTTTAAGTTTTTGAATCCATATAATCCAAATAATGCAACATTTGAGTACTGGAAAGTGCTTCATTACACATTCTGTCCTAGAATTTCACAAAACTTAATACCAGACTAAATTATTGCTATATTATAATAGGTGGAAATATTTGCCAGTAGTAGCAGTCATGAAGGCATTATTCCCTAAGATTTAGTCTTTAGGTCAAATCTGGCCAGCTGGGAGTTAAAACCCCACATATCTCTTACCCCTGCCAGGTATTATAGCAACATCATACCTTGCATAATTGAATACATTATATTAAAGGTTCATCTTTAGCATAGCAGTGTAGAAGTAAGCCTTCATTTCCAGCAGCCTGGGTAGGCAAAAAAAGGCTTAAACAATGTTAACTAGATTGAAACTAAATAATGGGTCTGGATGGAGAGAAGGGTCCACATGGAGAGATGATAAAATCATCAAGAAAAGGACTGGAAAAAATACTGTATAGCATCCTCAAGACGTGGAAATATTCCTACAATGGGGTTAGGCCAGGTGCAGAGGAGGATGCCCCCCCCCCTGCTGTAGAAGGACGGAAGTAGTCCACAAAAATCACAAAAACTGACAGGCCAAAGAAGAGCCATAAATATGACATAGTAAACTATTAAGAATAAGAAAGAAATTATGTATTGTTAATATTATGCAAGAAGCCCAGAATTTGCAAACAAAAGATATTCAAAAAGATTAAGAGAGAAATTAAAGGAAAAAAAATACTAGCACAGGGAAAACCTGTCAAAAGCTTCAAATACACATTTGTGTTCATTAATACAACATATCCATGAAAAACATTACATAGACAAAGAAACCTTGGGGCATTTAGATAAAAAAGCAACTGAAGAAGTGCAAAAATATAAATAACAAAATCTAGAGAATTTTGAAAGGTATAAAAAAGAAATATGGACATGGGAAATAAAAAGATCTGACATGGTGCAAAATGTATGCAAATGAAAAAGTCAAATTAAGTAACAAAAAAAGCAGCTCCAAAGATATTTGAAGAGAAATACAGGCAAAGGCACCCAGGATATGGAAAATGTCACAATGCAAAAAACAAAATCACAAAGGGCAAACATCCAAGAGAAGTAGTAGAAGCTAAAAAAAAAAAAAAGCTGAAATTATGGAATACCTTTAAAGTGAACGACGATTTAGTGTAGAAAGTCTAACACAGGTTACGTCACAGTATGATGGAACAATGAGTCACCAAGTAAGGAGATGTAGGGGTAAAAAGAGATTTAATATGGTGTAATATTTATGCACAGGAGACAACAAATCAATTATAAAAAAAAGCAGCACCAAAGATATTTGAAGAGAAATACAGGCAAAGGCATGTAGAAAATTTTACAATACAAAAATAAAGAAACAAAGAGGGAAGTAGAAAAGAGAATTAATAATGGAGAAGTTAAGGAAACAGAAAATGAAATTATGGACTTCTGTGAAGTGAAGGATTTAGAGTAAGAAATCTAACTCTGATAACATTGCAGCATGACAGAATAATGAATCCCCAAATTAAGGAGAAAATAGTCGAGGAGGAAGCATCTAATCAGATGCAATATTAAGATACTTTGGAGCGTTCAGTAGGAAACCAGTGCAAAAGTTCAGGTAGAGTTGCCCAGCAAGGTAAGGATCAGGAAAGTGCAGCAGCTCTGACACAGTCAATGTTGTGGAGTGATAGCCAGTGAGTTCCCAAATGAAAAAGCAATGGATAACACAGGGTGAAGTTGATGAGAATATGGCACAGGAAGATTTTCTGGTACTAAGGGAAAAATTGCTTGATTTAATAGAGAAAAATAGACATAGTAAGATCAATAAAAGAAATAAACTACAGAAAGTCAATAAGACCCAAAATGTTAGAAGTCGGATAAAACAAATGAATACAGTAATCAAGACTGTTCATGGAAATTCATGCGATAACAGAACAGAAGTAAACAGGATATATCACTATGCAGCTAAATTAATAACAGTTAAGTCTTACCACAAAAACACAGGGCAGTAAGGGAAAGGAAGGGGAGAAATTAAATGCCACCATGGAAGTATTGAACACAGAAAACTATAAAGCAATTAAGACAAGACATGTCACTGCTACAGGAGTACAGAAAAATGAAAAGATCAACAAAAATACTCAGAAAGATAGACATGATAAAAGCAATACGCAGTATCAGAACAGACAAGGATCTGTTGTGCACTACTGCAAACAATAAACTACAGATATCAGTATAGGCAGAAAACTTATAAAATACAAAGATAAATTTAAATATAAAGGAAAATAAACAATTTATTGATAACCTAAAAACATTTTTTTATAGAGAATAGGAAACAAAGCAAAAGGAACACCACCAAAAAAGAAGAAATAGGCACATTTTGGAGAAATATCTATGAAGATCCTGTGGAACATAAAGATACTGATTGGACAGAAGAAGTAAAAGAAAGATGACATTCAAATGTACAAGATAAGAAACGGGTGAAGTAATGGCCAGATAAAATGAAACAAAATTCAGTAAAACTCCTAACTGGAAAACTCCTGACCCAGATGCAGTACCTAAATTCGGGCTAAAAGTATTAACATCTTTACATGAAGATTTACTCACTGCTTGTTAGTCCTTCCGGGATTTAGTTATCATTTAGTCTGTTATTATTGTTGTCTAGTTACTGTTTAATCCTTCCAGGATTTAGTTATCATTTAGTCTGTTATTATTGTTGTCTAGTTACTGTTTAATCCTTCTAGGATTTAGTTATCATTTAGTCTGTTATTATTGTTGTCTAGTTACTGTTTAATCCTTCCAGGATTTAGTTATCATTTAGTCTGTTATTATTGTTATTTAGTTACTGTTTAATCCTTCCAGGATTTAGTTATTCATTTAGTCTGTTATTATTGTTATCTAGTTACTGTTTAATCCTTCCAGGATTTAGTTATCATTTAGTCTGTTATTTTATCTAGTTACTGTTTAATCCTTCCAGGATTTAGTTATCATTTAGTCTGTTGTTATTATTGTTATCTAGTTACTGTTTAATCCTTCCAGGATTTAGTTATCATTTAGTCTGTTATTATTGTTATCTAGTTACTGTTTAATCCTTCCAGGATTTAGTTATCATTTAAGTCTGTTATTATTGTTATCTAGTTACTGTTTAATCCTTCCAGGATTTAGTTATCATTTAGTCTGTTATTTTATCTAGTTACTGTTTAATCCTTCCAGGATTTAGTTATCGTCTAGTCTGTTATTATTGTTATCTAGTTACTGTTTAATCCTTCCAGGATTTAGTTATCATTTAGTCTGTTATTATTGTTATCTAGTTACTGTTTAATCCTTCCAGGATTTAATTATTCATTTAGTCTGTTATTATTGTTATCTAGTTACTGTTTAATCCTTCCAGGATTTAGTTATCGTTTAGTCTGTTATTATTGCTGTCTAGTTACTGTTTAATCCTTCCAGGATTTATTTATCATTTAGTCTGTTATTATTGTTATCTAGTTACTGTTTAATCCTTCCAGGGTTTAGTTATCATTTAGTCTGTTATTTTATCTAGTTACTGTTTAATCCTTCCAGGATTTAGTTATCATTTAGTATGTTATTATTATCTAGTTACTGTTTAATCCTTCCTGGATTTAGTTATCATTTAGTCTGTTATTTTATCTAGTTACTGTTTAATCCTTCCAGGATTTAGTTATCATTTAGTCTGTTGTTATTATTGTTATCAAGTTACTGTTTAATCCTTCCAGGATTTAGTTATCATTTAGTCTGTTATTATTGTTATCTAGTTACTGTTTAATCCTTCCAGGATTTAGCTATCATTTAGTCTGCTATTATTGTTATCCAGTTACTGTTTAATCCTTCCAGGATTTAGTTACCGTTTAGTCTGTTATTATTGTTATCTAGTTACTGTTTAATCCTTCCAGGATTTAGTTATCATTTAGTCTATCATTATTGTTATCTAGTTACTATTTAATCCTTCCAGGATTTAGTTATCATTTAGTCTGTTATTATTGTTATCTAGTTACTGTTTAATCCTTCCAGGATTTAGTTATTATTATTTAGACTATTATTATTGTTATCTAGTTACTGTTTAATCCTTCCAGGATTTAGTTATCATTTAGTCTGTTATTATTGTTATCTAGTTACTGTTTAATCCTTCCAGGATTTAGTTATCGTTTAGTCTGTTATTATTGTTGTCTAGTTACTGTTTAATCCTTCCAGGATTTAGTTATTCATTTAGTCTGTTATCATTGTTGTCTAGTCACTGTTTAATCCTTCCAGGATTTAGTTATTCATTTAGTCTGTTATCATGGTTGTCTAGTCACTGTTTAATCCTTCCAGGATTTAGTTATCATTTAGTCCGTTATTATTGTTATCTAGTTACTGTTTAATCCTTCCAGGATTTAGTTATTCATTTAGTCTGTTATTGTTGTTGTCTAGTTACTGTTTAATCCTTCCAGGATTGAGTTATCATTTAGTCTGTTATTTTATCTAGTTACTGTTTAACCCTTCCAGGATTTAGTTATCGTTTAGTCTGTTATTATTGTTATCTAGTTACTGTTTAATCCTTCCAGGATTTAGTTATCATTTAGTCTGTTATTACTGTTATCTAGTTACTGTTTAATCCTTCCAGGATTTAGTTGTCATTTAGTCCCAAAAGGCCATACTATCACCCCAGCTGTAAATCCTTCCACCTTCAACCATACTTACAGTACCATATCCTATCCAACATCTTGTTCAGTCTATCAACATCTCCACCCCAGGCACTTTAGCTCTAGATCCAAACACTACCACAAACTAATACATTTCTGAAGTTCATCACCAAGTATAGACTCAACCTAATACTTAGTGGTGATATTCACCCCAACCCTGGCCCACCCACTTTAGATACACATATCCCCTCTATTTGCAATCTAAGCTACAAACCTACAATTAATAGGCCAACTAACTCTCTCCTAGTCTGTCATCTCAATATTAGAAGCATTAATAACAAGGTACATGAATTGCATGCACTTCTGGATGTCCACTCCCCTGAGATTCTCTGTTTATCTGAAACCTGGTTAAAACCTAACACTAAAGACAATGAAGTGTTACCACCTGGGTACAACATGCACAGGCTGGATCGTGCTTCGAGGAAGGGGGGGGTGGGGTAGCTGTACTCTATAAATCTGAGTTGAATGTCACCATAGATGTAATACAACCACCTCAGATTAATAACTCAGAGATTCTTGCCACCAAATTGTAACTTAATAAAAATAAATGCATTAATATCATCTGTATGTACATTCCCCCAGGTAACAATATATCTACACTTGAAGATATCCTGCACTGGCTATCATGTCACTACCCCCAAGAAACCCTACTACTTGGAGACTTTAACATAGACTGGGGCACCTGTTCCCCAGAATCCCCAACCACCCATATTAACCTGCATGCATTTACACAAATTATATCCACCCCTACCAGGATAGGTAAACCCAACCAAAAAGAAAGCATACTTGACTGGGTACTCATAAATAGTCACTCCCAACTGTACACCTCTAGTACCCTCCTTGATAGCCTAAGTGATCACCTTCTCACATATGTAATTAAGCAGAAAACCATTAATTCCCAACAACCTTTACTCAGAAAGGTTAGAAACAATAAAAACTTTGACCCTGCCAAATTCCAGCAAGAACTAAACTCATGTAATTGGTCTATTCTAAAACACCTCCCCTTAGAGGAAACAGTAGCATACTTTAACAACAAATTCCTTGAGATCCTTGATTTGCAGGTACCTGTTCGTTCAAAGAGAACCGACGCAAAAACTGCGCCATGGCTTTCTAGAGAGTCTAAACTCAAAATTACCCTTAGAAACAAAGCATGGGCTTTATGGAGTTCTTCTAAAGACCCTCAAGATCACATTAAATACAGGCAATCCAGGAACAAAACCAAAAAATCAATTTTACAAGACAAAAAACAATACTACTGTAATTTACAGATAGTAAATCAAAATAACCCTCAGAGGTTTGGGGCAGGTTTGAATAATCTACTACAATCCTGGACAAACTTCAACTCCAATCCCTGCTGCTACTACTATTGATAAAACCCTGAAGATGTTTGACAGTTTTAACCGATTCTTTACTGAGACAATTCAAGCCCTAGCTAGCCAACTACCTCCTAGCTCCCCTGGTCCTGAAAGTAGCACCCCTAGAAACATACTCGCATTCAGCTTCCAACCAGTCGCCACTTCACTTACCCGTACCTTGATCAAAAAATTAAAACCCACTACACTTTCTGCTGATCAACTCCCTGCAGAGTACCTACAAAAATCAGCTGATGCTATTATTGCTTACCCAGTCTCAATACTAATCAATCGAACCATAGTAGAAGCTAAAATTCCCACCATCTGGAAAATATCCTATGTAATCCCACTTCACAAAGGGGGCAGCTCTACTGAATTCTCCAATTATAGGCCAACAGCTATACTCTCTCCACTTGCAAAGATTATGGAAAAATGTATTCATAGACAACTCGTGCACCACCTAATCCAGAATCACCTTATGGCAGACACTCAGCATGGCTTCACAGCATCACAGCACTACTTCAGCCCTCCTAGCCTTTACCAACACCATAAACCATAATCGCACCAATAATTATATATCCTCAGCCCTCTTCTTGGATCTTTTCAAGCCATTCAATATGGTTGATCACCAACTATTAATCCACACCCTGCAAACATTCTGTCTAGATACTAGAGCTCTCCAATGGTTTCAATCCTACCTGAATGGTCAACAGCAGGCTGTCCTCTGGCAGAACAAACTCTCTAACCTTCCACCCAACACCCTTGGAGTACCACAAGGCTCTATACTAGGGCCCTTGCTGTTTTCCATCTTCATTAACGACCTTTATACTGTCATCCCAAAAGTCAGCTGTATCCAATATGCTGATGACTCTGATTTGCTCAGCCTCATCTCCAGTAGAGTTATGGTCAGCTACCCAGACCACCTTTAATATAATAGAAAACTGGCTTTCTGAACATCGTCTGATCCTAAATCCCCAAAAAACTAAAATGCTGTTATTTTCACCAACACTTAGGTCTACCGCTTTCACCTTTACCATAAAGTCAAATGATGGCACAATAATCTCCCCTGACCCCTCTACAAAACTATTATGTGTCATCATAGACAATAATCTAAAATTTGACCTACATGTTAACCAAACTATCAAAACCATCAATAAAAAACTAAGGTCACTTTACAAAATAAAAGCCTTCCTAACCTCTCCAGCTAAAATTGTCACAGCTCACTCTCACCTTCTTTCAACCCTTCTGTATGCATCCCCTCTACTCTTGAATTTAAACAAGACTGTCCTTAACAAACTCTCAATTCGCTACAACCACGTTGCCAGGTTTGCCACTGGGCTGCCTTTTAGGACACATCATTGCATCAATCTAAATCAGCTTGCGTGGCTTGAACCACCCAGCCTAATCCAGTATAACACACTAATTATGGCCTATAAAATCCTCTATAACCTGAACAATACTCCTGCACTTAAAAATATTATCACCCCCTATAACAATCCTGGAACGCTTCGATCCTCTAACAAACTACTAATTCAGACTAGCAAAATTAATAACACAGCCAGTGAGACTCTCTTTGCAAACTATAAGTAGATCCTGGAACTCTCTTCCAGCTGATATTACCTTACTTTCCACCTTAGGTCAATTTAAAACTAGACTCAAACAACATTTGTCACTTAACTGGCTATGTCGATGTATCAAGCCTGGCTAACTCTCTCTAGAATGTGTAAAAAATTTGTTAACCAGTTTACTGTGTAATTTAATTTAATCCTGACTTGCGCTCAGGATGAACTCTAACCTGTGGAACTTGTTTAACTTGCTTACTTATGTAATCTCTGTAAATAGTCTGTTTGTAATATGTAATGCTGATATTATGTAATGCTGTATATGCTTACCCTTGGAGCTTTTCTCCCCGGGCCTCCGCTGAAAATGGACATGCATCCAGTTGGACTATCCCGGTCAACAAATGTAAAATAAAAAATAAAATAAATAAAAATTGTTATCTAGTCACTGTTTAATTCTTCCAGGATTTAGGTATCATTTAGTCTGTTATTATTGTTATCTAGTTACTGTTTAATCCTTCCAGGATTTAGTTATCATTTAGTCTGTTATTATTGTTATCTAGTTACTGTTTACTCCTTCCAGGATTTAGTTATCATTTAGTCTATTATTGTTATCTAGTTACTGTTTACTCCTTCCAGGATTTAGTTATCATTTAGTCTGTTATTTTATCTAGTTACTGTTTAATCCTTTCGGGATTTAGTTATCATTTAGTCTGTTATTATTGTTATCTAGTTACTGTTTAATCCTTCCAGGATTTAGTTATTCATTTAGTCTGTTATTATTGTTATCTAGTTACTGTTTAATCCTTCCAGGATTTAGTTATTCATTTAGTCTGTTATTTTATCTAGTTACTGTTTAATCCTTCCAGGATTTAGTTATCATTTAGTCTGTTATTATTGTTCTCTAGTTACTGTTTAATGCTTCCAGGATTTAGTTATCATTTAGTCTATTATTATTGTTATCTAGTTACTGTTTAATGCTTCCAGGATTTAGTTATCATTTAGTCTGTTATCATTGTTATCTAGTTACTGTTTAATCCTTCCAGGATTTAGTTATTCATTTAGTCTGTTATTATTGTTATCTAGTTACTGTTTAATCCTTCCAGGATTTAGTTATCATTTAGTCTGTTATTATTGTTATCTAGTTACTGTTTAATGCTTCCAGGATTTAGTTATCATTTAGTCTATTATTATTGTTATCTAGTTACTGTTTAATGCTTCCAGGATTTAGTTATCATTTAGTCTGTTATCATTGTTATCTAGTTACTGTTTAATCCTTCCAGGATTTAGTTATTCATTTAGTCTGTCATTATTGTTATCTAGTTACTGTTTAATCCTTCCAGGATTTAGTTATCATTTAGTCTGTTATTATTGTTATCTAGTTACTGTTTAATCCTTCCAGGATTTAGTTATCATTTAGTCTATTATTATTGTTATCTAGTTACTGTTTAATGCTTCCAGGATTTAGTTATCATTTAGTCTGCTGTTATTGTTATCTAGTTACTGTTTAATCCTTCCAGGATTTAGTTATCATTTAGTCTGTTATTATTGTTATCTAGTTACTGTTTAATCCTTCCAGGATTTAGTTATCATTTAGTCTATTTTATCTAGTTACTGTTTAATCCTTCCAGGATTTAGTTATCATTTAGTCTGTTGTTATTATTGTTGTCTAGTTACTGTTTAATCCTTCCAGGATTTAGTTATCGTTTAGTCTGTTATTATTGTTATCTAGTTACTGTTTAATCCTTCCAGGATTTAGTTACTCATTTAGTATGTTATTATTGTTATCTAGTTACTGTTTAATGCTTCCAGGATTTAGTTATCATTTAGTCTGTTATTTGTTATCTAGTTACTGTTTAATCTTTCCAGGATTTAGTTATTGTTTAGTATGTTATTATTGTTATCTAGTTACTGTTTAATCCTTCCAGGATTTAGTTATCATTTAGTCTGTTATTATTGTTATCTAGTTACTGTTTAGAAAATTTGTAGCACTGTGTTTTACTTCTTATTTCTCAATGTTTGTAATTAGAGCGTACTACTCAATTGTACCGATTTTGCTCCTGCATTACTGCATGTCATGATCACGTCTACTGTATACATAACCTTTATTGTTATTGTTTTTCCTATCTACCATGTCTTTCTGTGGAGCTTTTCCCCCTGGGCCTCCACTGTAAAAGGAGCTGTGTCCAGTCGGAATTTCCTGGTAAACAAATGTAAATAAATAAATAAATAAAATAAATTTAGCCATGAGTAAGAATTATTTACAAGCGCACCCCAGACAGACACCAGCCTGGTTAAAAACAGGAAAAATGATACTCTTCCTTAAGAGTGAACCTGCAAGCTATCCTAAAAACTATAGACCAATAACTTGCCTTCCAACGATGTAAAAATTATACACTGGAATTAATGTTGACAGAGTTTATAGTTATTTAGAAGAAAACTCAATCATGCTATAGAACAAATGGGTAACAGAAAGTCATATGGAAGAAAGGATTATTTGTTGTTAAAGTCATAATGGAGAATTATAAAAAGGGAAAGAATCTTAGTATGGCATGGATAAACTACAAAAAAAGCATGTGACAGCATCCCACATTCATGGATAAAAGAGTGCTTACAAATATATAAGACACACCCTACATTAATCAATTACATTGCAGTGACCATAAATAAGAGGCTAACCACTTTGTAGCTAAGCCACGATAAAGGACAAATTATTATCCCACAGAAAAAATTCAAAAGGGATATTTCAGGGAGAGACTGTCACAGCTGCTCTTTTGTCATGGCATCAATGTGGCTTGCAGAAAACAGCAAATTGTAAATACTTCTCTCGTTTTTGTGGATGATTTAAAACTGTACGGTTCATCAGATGAAGAACTGAAATTGCAAGTGGTCAAAACTTTCTCAGATGATACAAGAATGTCATTTGGTCTTGATAATGGTGCAAAAGCAATCTTTAAAGCAGGAAAGTTGCAGCACCAAAAAATATATCAGTTTGGGAAAGGAATGCAATATAAAAGAACTGAGCAAGATTGAGTTTATGAACATTTGGGAACTGATGAAGGATCAACAATAAAACATGAACAAATGTGACTAAAACTTAGTAAGGAATATTTTAGAAAATTAAAATTCATATGGAAAACAGCGCTGATGTCTAGGAACAAAGTCCAAGCTATAAATCAATTTTCTCTTCCTGTTATAACTTAAGGTTTTGGGGTGACTGAGTGGCCTGAAAAGGTATTGGATCAGTTGGACAGGAAAACAAGAAAAAAGCTTCATGCTTATCAAATGATTTATAAAAATCAGTGAAAAATCAGTGTTTACCAAGATAATATATTCCTCATTCTGAAGGAGTTTTGTCCTCCTTGAAATTGATTACATGCATAGATCAGCAATCATAGGACTGCATGCATACCTACTGACCTCACAAGATCCAAACATAGTGAAAGTTTTAAAACATGAGGAGAACAAGTCTAAGATGTCCGTCCCTGCTAGAAACATATCAGTGTCGAGCTGTAATGGAAATCAAACCAGAAGTAGTTAAAAATCATTCAATAACTGAATGTGCCAAACAATAAAACAAAGAGAATATAAGGTGAAGGATCAGATGAGAGGCCAAGAAATGTGAAAAATGCATAAATAGAGTTGAAAGTACAGAAAACTGGAACAACCTAGTGTCAGTCAGAATCTAACGTAGGAATGATTACAGAGAGGTGAATTTAAACCAAAAGATGATAGGTTAATATTGGGGGCCCAAGATACTGGACATGTGGGAGAAACAGACAAAAATGCAGGTTCTGTAAAATAGAACTGGAAACGGTCACATGTTGTTTCTGCATGTTATACTCTAATGGCAGTATACTGAAAGGCATAATAATGTAGCATAACTTGTATTGGGGATTGGGTCAACATCATTATACTGAAGTAGCTGAGATGTACTGGAAACACAAGTCACAGAGCATTATAGAAAATCATCATCTTTTGGCTGTTCCCATTAGGGGTCGCCACAGCGGATCATCTATTTCCATTTCTTCCTGTCCTCTGCATCCTGCTCTGTCACACCAACCACGTGCATGTCCTCTCTCACCACATCCATAAACCTTATCTTACGCCTTCCTCTTTTCCTGTTACCCGGCAGCTTCATCCTTAGCATCTTTTTCCCAATATACTCAGCATCCCTCCTCAGCACATGTCCAAAACAATGTAATCTTGCCTCTCTGGCTTTGTCTTCAAACCTTCCAACCTGGGCTGACCCTCTAATATACTTATTCCTAATCCTGTCCACCCTCGTCACACCCAGTGCAAATCTTAACATCTTTAACTCTGCCACATCTATCTCTAAATTCTGCCTTTTTGTCAATGCCACTGTCTCCAACTCATATATCATAGCTGGTCTCACTACCCTCTTGTAGACCTTCCCTTTCACTCTTACTGGTACTCGTCTATCAAAAATCACTTCTGACACTCTTCTCCACCTATTCCATCCTGCCTGTACTCCCTTCACCTCTCTTCCACACTCACCATTACTCTGAAATATCGATCCCAAGTATTTAAACTCATCCACCTTCACCACCTCTACTCCTTGCATCCTCACCATTCCTCTAGCCTCCCTCTCACTCACACACATATATTCTGTCTTAGTCCTGCTGACCTTCATTCCTCTTCTCTCTAGAGCATATCTCCATCTCTCCTCCACCTGTTACCTACTCTCAGTACAGATCACAATGTTATCTGCAAACATCATAGTCCATGGGGACCCCTGTCTGATCTCGTCTGTCAACCAGTCCATCACCATTGCAAATAAGAAAGGGCTCAGAGCTGATCCTTGATGTACCCCACCTCCACCTTAAACGCATCCATCACTCTCACCACAGAGCATTATAGAAAATGATGAAGTTTATATCACAAGGGATCATCCATTACCAACAGTTAAAAACTATGCGAGAAAACCAGATATAGTAGTCCAGGAAAAGAAGACAAAAGTAGCATTGATCATTGAAATTGCTACACCAAGTTATTACAGTGTCTTGCATAGAGAGGAACACAAAGTCATAAAATACCAGGATTTACTGGCAGAAATAAGGGTAATGTGAAAGAAGGATATCCAGACAGTTCCAATAGAAGTTGGAGCAGTGGTGGGTCTTATAAAAAATAATTTACTCTTGTACTTAGATGTTACCAAAGCATGTAACTTCATAGAAATTACAGGAGGAGTCATCACTGGACACATTGCGGGTGCTGCAAAGACTACTTTTGGCTAATACCAAAGAACCATACTAATTTCATGAACTTTAGTCATACTTTGACTAAGGAATGTGGTCCAATCCTGTCATGGTATCAGAAACCCAAAAGTCTTTGGGAAATTAAAAAAGAGAATAAACTGTAGTAAAGGTGCATCTTTAGCATAGCATTGCAGAAGTAA